>NC_045736.1:13503706-13803706 GCF_008692095.1 Etheostoma spectabile
CCGCAAAATAAAACACAGCATACAATACAGGGGTCAACGCTAAGGTTTTTTTGTTTCTTGTCCAGTCGGGCAAGTAAAAAAAAAAATCTACTTTTTTGGCCCCTAGGCTTTTTTTTCTCCAAGGAAAACAATGGAAAAAAAAGTTTAAAATACAAAAAATATTTTAAAAAACGGTAAAAAAAAAAGTAAAGACGTGTTTTTTTTTTTATTTCAAACTTTGGGGGAAAAAACGTCAAAGCGTAACAAAACGCAACGTACCGGTTGGGTAAATAAAACAAATCTGGAAAAAAAGGTTTTACTGGCCCCTATGTTTTTACACAAGGAAAAAAACAACAAGAAGTTTCCAGAAAAAAAAAGGTCGGGAAAAAAAGTCAAATGTTTTTTCTTTTTTTAATTTCAAACCTAAAAAAATAAATAAATAACAAATTGATTTTTTTTTTCCGACCTTTTTTTTTTCTTTCTGGAAACTTTTTTTCGTTGTTTTTCCTTTGTAAAAAAACATACGGCCAAATTTGTTAAAAGCATCAAAAGTGTAAAAAAAATTAGAAAAATTAAAAAAGCATCGAGCAACCAACTCAATTCCTGATTGGCCAACGGCACATTTAAATCAAATGGTTATGTTATGATTATGCCCTGACAGGAGGGTGGGTTGTTAGGCCCATATTTACTCGCCCAACGGGGCGTTTTACTTGCCCCAAGCCATCGGGCAACCTTTTATTGTCGAACCCAGCAATATTACACAAAGTTACCTGTTCACACAATACAGTAACGTGAGCTATTTAAATTAACTGATGCATACAAAGTGTAGGTCTGTGACATTCCCACTTTAAAGTCCAGTTTTCTACTCATAGTTTCTTCCAGCACAACAAAATCTCATAGCGTCTATTGCGAAATGTCGCAACCGTTTGCGATGTGTATATTGCGCCAGTTGATATTGTGACGACAACAAAAAAACCAATATGTTGTGCAGCTCTAGTTGTCAACGAGCTAATCTGTAGCTAATTAACTTCCTAAAAGGCTGACGTGATCAAAATACCAAGCTCGCAGAAATACACTCTCTGACTCATATTAAAGATGCCACTGACGTTTGAACTTGAATTTGTTTTTAACATTTTTTAACATCATTCATATCAGTCACATGAGAGTCTGTGACCCACTCACTGTTAGCGTTAGCATAGCTTGTGCTCCAGATGGGACTCACAGTTTAACATGGGAGTTCCCTGGATTAGCACGCTAAATTTAGCCTAATGCTCCACTCTCCTCCCTTCTACTCTCATCTATTCCATTTATTCTAGTCGGTCTGACTGTGACAGCATACACTCTGTTACTGTTCCCTCCAGTACTTCTGTCGTGCTTTACGCTAATAATGTGTTCTTCTTCATGGGTGAAACAATGTCCCAGTCTGCAGTGTAGGGTTGGTTGACAGGACTGGGTCTATGTATAGCATGAGATAATATAAATGTCGTCTACCACCGGGGATTTTGCTGTATGTGTATGTAAAGCAATCAGTCAATCAGTCTGCTTTATGGCAATCTAGGATTTCTATGTGGTTTTTAAGTCACTGTGATGAAGTACTACTTGCATTTGTCATGTTTCTATTCACTGAATTAGATACAAAATTACATTTACACCTGCTTGTTTTATCTAAAAATAGTTTTACAGTTCATGTTCCCGACAATTTACAGCATCATGGTATACTGTATTGCAATACTGCAAATAAAGTAACATTTACTTTAATACAGGACAGGACAGTCAATTCTCCTGCTGCATCTGCGTTTGTCCACTTCAAGTGAAACGTGACAGAATGTCCTACCCAAACGAGACATGTTGAATATGATGTTTCACTCAACCACTGACACACACACACACAACACACACACACACACACACACACACACACACACACACACACACACACAATATACATCCCCCTCTCTGTTTTCCCACTGTTTAGACCATTATAGTGGACCAAAGTTCCCACACTTGTTGGCTGCACCATGACCGTGGCTTCCAAAGTCAATGGTGTGTGTGTGGTGTGTGGTGTGTGTGTGTGTGTGTGTGTGTGTGTGTGTGTGTGTGTGTGTGGTGTGTGTTGTGTGTGTGTGTGTGTGTGTGTGTGTGTGTGTGTGTGTGTGTGTGTGTGTGTGTGTGTGTGTGGTGTGTGTGTGTCGTTTTGGGGTTTGGTGTCCCACTTCTACCCCCTATAGCCTTTCTCATAGAATTGGCAAGCAAACAAACTCTCTCTCTCTCTCTCTCTCTCCTCTCCTCTCTCTCTCTCTCTCTCCCTCTTCTCTCTCTCTCGCTCTCTCTCTCTCCAAACACACACAGCTGTCTGTGCTATTTCTGACTACCCAGACTGTCGAGTCATCCCAGTACTGAAAAGGAGAGGGGGAGGAGGAATTAGCAAGCTTCTCTCTCTCTCACTCTCTCTTCCTGCCCATTTCCTTTTTTCTGTAAATTTTCCTTCTTTCTTAATGTTTGCCTCGTCTCCTTCAGTTGCTCCCGTCTAAACTTTCTTTTTTCCTTCCACCTTTCCTGTGTCATTGCATTAAGCCACCTACAGACGATAGGCTTTGCGCTGGCAGTTCCATTGATTTCCTATGGGGAGGGCGGTGGCGCCCAACTATGTGCTGCGCTACCCGGGGCGTCGCGTAACGCACCGATTCGCCGCTTTACACTGCGCGCAAAGTTCAAATTATTTCAACTTTGAGCTTTTTGCCGCTGACCTTTCCAAAGCGCAACCAATGAGAAAACAGTGCGTCGTTCCCCAGCAAAGGGAAATGGCTTCCTCGCCACCCTTGATGACGGATACCTGCTCTGCGCCCTACCTAGCGGTGTGCATTGCTTCTCATGTGTAGGCGGCGTTAACGGTCCGTCTACTTCTTCTTCTACCCCTACCAGAGCTATTTCTTGTCTTTCTCCTTCTCTTATATATTTTCTGATATACCTTCTTATTCTGTAGCCTTTCCTTCCATGGGTGCAGGAGGTTGGGGTGCTCAAAGGGTTGCAGCACCCCCTAAAAAAAAAAAAAGCAGCCAAAAAAAAGACTTCAAAATAATTAAAAAGGTTTAGTCCCTTTTTTTATTTTTAACTGGAATGTACTGTGTATTGGTATCTGTGGCAAGGTAGAAGCTTTTGGTCAATTTTCTATCCATTATTTATCAATATATTTATTATTTCATACTTCTTCAAAGTGATGCGACTTACAGCTGGTCGGAGCTTTGACACATTGAGGGTTTTTTGGATTGTTCCTGGTTTCTCGAGTGAATCAAAGTAGGCTAACCAAAGACGTCAGGGCACTGATTATCCTGCTATACAGTCCCCTGGAGAGAGTTCAATTCAGCCGGCTACAGAGTACGACAGCATGGGATTTAACTGTAATTACTGCCATTGTGCAGCGGCACTGTACAAATGGATATGTGATTTGGTTATAGCTCTGTATATTGTCTTGTACAATAAAACTGATTAAAAAAATGAATATGTAACTCTGTAACTGTTTCATATCCAACGCCGGTTGACCGGTGTGCGCTTATACGCTTGTCTCCTGTATGAAACAGCTGAATATCCACACTCTGTGCCATCATAAACTACTGTATGATGAGCTGGTCCTAGACCACATCCTGCCCCCCCCCCCCCCCCCCCCCCCCCCACACCATCTCCTCGCAGTTTTAATGCTTGACCTCAATGTCCGTGTCTGTGTAGTTGCCGTGGCGGCTTTTGACATACGGAATATTGTGTTGTAAAACCCATGACAGCATTTAGTACGACTGTATAATAGACAGGCTCTCTCGCAGCACTCCCAATTCTGATTGACGTACGGCATCCCTCCTTCCTTCCTTCCTTCCTTCCTTCCTTCCTTCCTTCTTTCTTCCATCCTCCACTGCATCCTACACGCATCCTCCCTTACTTCTTGCCATCCTTTTCCTCCACTCCCTCCCTCCTTCCCAGCAGGAAGTTTCTCCCCGTTTCTATTCCTTCCTCTCTCCTACCCTCATATCATCCTCTCTCCCCCACCCCCCCCACCCCCCCTTCTCCATTCTCCTGACCCCCTCCCCCCTCTCTGTCTGTCTGCAGCCTCTAAGCCATCTGACTCGGCAATGACCGCCTGTGACCTTTAGCTGAATGCAGGAGGAGGAGGAGGCAGTTAGACGGAGAGCAGGCAGCGGATGACAAATGAGCTAATTGCTTTAGATTAACCATGGAGTGTCTGCCTGCCTGCCGGGCTTACAGCCACCTCCTGTCTAGACAACGCCACAGAGGGAGGGAATAGATCTGCAGTCTCTCGCATACAACCTGACATGAGAAGTTTAAGAAAAAAAAAATGTTGTTTTCTTTAAAGTTGCATAAGGCAAGTTAAAGAACTGTGATTTTAATGTCAGACAAGGTCAGAAATCTGCTCCCAGCAGGAGCATGCATGTTAAAGGGGTACTCCAGCAATTTAGGGTTGTACAGTCATAAAATCTGGGGATTCACAGGCTACAGACTTAAAAAAAAAAAAAAGTAAAAAAGAGTTGTTAAATCATTGATGCAGCAGAGGCCAAGTCATCCTGACCTTTAGTTCCTATCAAGTAGGGTTGGACATCATTTTGATTTTAACATTTCTGATTCTTCCTTTTGATTCCGATTCTTTGAGGGTTGGAGTTGAAACGGGTCACATGCTCATATCATAGATAAGAGGAACATTACATTTTGATTCAGTGGTGATTTACAGTTTTACTGGGCTTTTTTTATTATTTTTTTTTTTTACATCAAATAAAGCCACTCTTTAAAGCCAATTAGAGCCAATTTGGAGCCAATGATCAGATTTAAACCAAATTTGACAAAGCACAATTTAATAAAAAAACACAAGTGTTTTAAAAGAAACATACAAAGCTAAGTATCTTACACTTCTTACAGTTTTATAGCTTAGAAATCCAGAGTTCTCATGAGAGCACAATTTGAATCTGCTCAGCGAGTCACTCTGGCATCGAGTAATGCTGCTCATTAACTATGCCCCTGTAGCCGAGCTGCACCAATCAGATCGTTGTCTCTGATATAGGCGGGCCAGAGGCAAGCTGCACCAATCAGATCGGTGTATCTTATATAGGCAGGCCAAGGGCGAGCCAAACAGATGACGACAGTTTAATCTACGCTGGTAGCTAAGCGTATGGGGCTCTGGATAAGTCACCCCATGGGATGATGTGATTGGTCGTAGTGTTATCCAATTGCGTACCATGAGATTTTTTTTTAAATTCACGCTTGGTGCCGGCCCTCAAGATGGCCGACTTTCATTACTGGATGCCAGACTCTTAATATTTCAGATTTCAGTCTGGCTTTCCAGGCTAACAGTTTTAAGCAAAACAATATGAATGATAAACATTTATAAATAAACAAATACAACATTTCAGCTTTTGTTTCCTCCAACAGAATCTATTCCTGGAAGAGTAGGGAAAACTTATTTTTTTTCAAGCTAAAAAACTTGTAGACCAGAATGTGGAAAACCTCAGAAAAACAATAAGAGTAGATCAGTTGAAGAAAGTAACTGCTCAAATAAAAGCCTCAGTCCACCTCAGTCATAAAGATATGATGCAGACATAAAGAATTGTTCAAAAATACATATATTGAGCAGGTGCAAGATTTAGTTTGGGAAAGAAGCCTAAGAAAGCTATGCATTCAGTGTTTTATTTCTAGTTGGCACAAACAACTGTACACTTTTTTGGCGTAATGCCCCGTTTACACGTACACGGTTAATTTGACAAACGGGAACATTTCCCTTCGTTTGTGCCCTCCGTTTACACCCAAACGGAGAATTCTCTTCTGAAAACAAGTCTTTCTAAAAACTCCATCCAGAGTGGAGATTTTGGAAACCTTTGTTTGCTCGTAAACTGAGACAACCGGAGGTTTAAACAGCCGAGGAAGTGAGGAGGAGAAGAGAGAGGAAGTGATTCGTTGCTGTTGTTGCTATATTCGTGATTGTGATTGGTTAACGTAGGCTGGAGCTTCTCGTTACACTGGCACCTACAGGTTTGGCGTATATACACGGGTACGTGTAAATTACTGACAGGTGTGCATGATGCTGCTTTTGAGAGGTTGAAATGTCTATTTATGAAAATAGGCGCCCACGTGTAAACGTAGAGTGTGACAGAACTCAAACGCAGTCAACGGTGAGTGCAGTTTGGCTCAGTGTTAAAGAAAGAGTGTTGTTGTGTATCTTCACTGAAGCATGTTTTTTGGCCCTGGGGATGTTTTTCACCGTTGCATCTGCACAACACATTTGCTTTAAAAATGATTTGGTCATGCCAAAAAAGCCTGAAATTGAAAGGAAGAGCCGTAGATAAAAGAGAGGGAGAGGGAGAGAGAAAAGAGGCGGAATGGCCTAAGGAAGAAAGAAAGCAAAGAAAGTGCAAGTTCTTTCCTTTTTTGTTGTATTTTGAGTTTAAATTGTGCCTGGATATTAAACACACACACACACACACGCACAAAAAGTTTGTCTGCTTTGCTAAAACGGAAAACATTTGGTGTATCGATATTATAGTGTAATCCTCTTTTGGAAATTCACTTCCAATGTGCAGAACATCTGGATGGAAACATAACATAGGAAGATGTTTTCCCTGTTAGTATGCAGCATGGAAGGAGTTAGGTAAGGGAGGGAGTAGAGACAGCAGGAAATGAAAGAGACAGAAGAAGCGATGGAGAGAAAAGGGAGAGGCTGAAAAATAAGAAAGGACAAGAAAAAGGAGAGGAGGAGGTCTGCTGACTGACCTGCTGACCCCCCTTTTTTGGGAGCTGACTAGTTTTACTGGAGGCAGACAGACACACACACAGTCAGCAAGTGTTTTTGTATGAGTTATGACTCATCAAATCACAAAAGCAGAATGGAAACAGCAATGTTGTATTACATTGTGTGAATTTGAATTTAGGTTTGTTTTTCACCAGAGATTTGAGAAACTTCAGAAAGTGAACATCAACTTTTGCAGCTTTAGGGCCAAATTATCTCTTTGTACGTTGCTCCGGAACAAATCTTAGGCCTCACTGTGCAGAGCTTCATCTGAACATTTTGACATGAAACACAAATGGGTATCCGGTTGTATGCAAATACCCTTGAAATGTGAATTTAAAAAAAAGAAATGTAAAGATGCCCTTAGACCTCAGAGTGTTAATCTGGAAAATTGAAGAAGAAATTGAAGAAACGGCTGTCAATTTTCAGTTTTGCAAAATGTACTCAGAAAGCAGAACGGCTTGTCAAGAACAGAAAAAATACATACAAACTGGTGATTCTTATAAAAACAAACCCCTCGCCTTCACTGTCCGTGTTGCAGGAGAGTCTTGTGTTTTTTGGCAGTTTGAGAAAAATCTAGCTTGTTATTGGTTATGTGTTATTCATCCGCTCCACGCAAAGTAACAAAAAACATACGTAGACAGCAATGTTGATTCAACTCGGCCACAGTGTTGTTAATGATTGGTAAAAACACAATTAAATTTGTGTGTTGATGGGAATTTTGTTGGATCCCAAAGTTGGCCATGACAGAAATAAAGTTATTTTTTAATCTTTTTAGAATGTAATGATGACTAATCAAATTGTTGCACTGGTGATGTTGTAATCTCGTCTAATACCAGGAAAACAACAAGAGAACAAGGTTATGTTGTGTTGAGTTTAAAAAAGAGAGATAGATGAGAAAGAATGAGAAAGAAGACAAGAGTGGTGGGAGTGTTTTGGCTGAAAGACTGAAGTTCAGCACCAGCTGACACACACACACAAACACACACACACACACACACACACACACACACACACACAGTGGAGGTCTGGGTGGTTCCACACAGATGGCGAGGCTGGCATCAAAGTGTGGTGAAGTGTCTGTTCCTTTTTGCCGTTCACTCTATCAGTTCAGTTTAATAAGCAGATGAATAGGATCTGTTTACGTTTCATTATTTGAGTCTGTTTATGTTTCATGTGTATTGAGTTTCTCATGAGTTTGTTTGTGTTTTTCCTCTCAGATCACCTGTCACACAATCACTCAATGTCTTTCCGTCTTTCGTTCATCCTTTGCTCTGTTTCCCTGTTATAATTTAATGACGTTATGATGATATAATAGATGCAATATTTAAAAAAATTAAAGTGGAAGTGGGACCGTGTGACTGTCACATGTAGGTTTTGAAAGCAGTAACCACAGTATAGTCATGCTGTGAGTGTGTGTGTGTGTGTGTGTGTGTGTGTGTGTGTGTGTGTGTGTGTGTGTGTGTGTGGTGTGTGTGTGTGTGTGTGTGTGTGTGTGTGTGTGTGTGTGTGTGTGTGTGTGTGGTGTGTGTGTGTGTGTGTGCTGTGTATTTTTAACTAAACCGTGTAAAGCAGTAGTGAAACTTTATTGCCCCCCCGAAACTGAAGCCTTGCGCACTGTACAAATCATCATCTGTACGATCATTTACACTGGACAATCCAGTGTAAATGATCGCCAAATTGTGAACATTTTGCGAACATTAGCTCTAACATTACACTCCATTTATCGCTCTTAAAACAGTAGCTGCCAGCACAACTTGTTGTACAGTGCTGCTCATGAGAATGGGAAACCACTGCTTAAGTTGACTAAAAAGAGGAATAAAAAAATCCTCTTTTGGAAATTGATCTTAATACCTAAATTTAAAAAATAAGGAAAAATCCAACCTCTAAGGACGCCTATTTTCTTTGTGAAAGAATAAAGTATTGTCAATAAATAAATGTTCTTCCTTAACATACAAGGGGCATAAATATACACACTCCTATGTTAAATTCCCATAGAAACAGGCAGATTTTTTATTTTTAAACGCCAGTTATAACATGGATCAGGATACTATGCATCCTGATAAAGTTCCCTTGGCCTTTGGAATTAAAATACCCCCACCCCCACCCCATCATCACATACCCTTCCCCATACATAGAGATTGGCATGGTGTTTTTTCAGTTAGACTAATAGCTGGTTTGATTTGCATTGAGAGATGATTTGATGGAATGTACCCAATGCCAATCTCTAGGTATGGTGAAGGGTATGTGATGATGGGGGGGCCAAAGGTCAAGGGAACTTTATCAGGATGCATAGTATCCTGGATTTATGAAATAACTGGCTTTTAATAATAAAAATCTGCCTGCCTCTATGGGACATAGGGGTGTCTATACTCATGCCCCCTGTATTTTAAGGAAGAACTTTTATTTATTTACAATACATTATTCATTCACAAAGAAAATTGGTGTCCTTAAAGGTTGGATTTTTCCTAACTTTTTGAATTAATGCAATAAGATCAATTTCCAAAAGATTTTTTTTTCATTCCACTTTTTAGTCAACTTAATATAGTCTTTTTTTCATACCACAGGAAAACAAAATATTGCAATGTTTTTTTTCAAAAACGTGCCGGCCTAGTCAGAACCTTGTCCCGTCTCATCATGTCTGATGTCCCATGGAAACATAAGTCCATGCACATGTAATTCCCATTAAAGGAATAGTCCACTGAAGGTCTAAGTTATGACAATGAAATGCTCTCAGCTTTGGAAGTGGCTCTGAAACGTGCACAGCTCGTTTCTCCAGTTCACAGCAGCTCTGGAGACAAAATGAGAGTCACCCAAAAATGTATCAAAACATATCAAAATGCCAAAAGAAACCACTCAAACCACTCCTGCAGCATATCTCCTGTGTTGAGAAATATGTTCAGTATGTTCCAATCTTCTCCACAGCGCAACACACGTACACGACTTCCCTGTCGAGCTATTGACAAAGTGGCAGCGTTTCAAAAGCAGCAGCGAAGTGGCTTATCCCAACACTCAGGTGACAGCTTTTCAGCTGTCTTGAATCACATTTATTTTAGAATTTGACCTATTTTGCACATAAAACCACAAGACTCTAGAGTCTGAGCTAAAGCAAGGGCCCGTACCATGTACCATGTAGTGTGAACCAGCGGCTGGGAATTCTGGTGTCTATGTCGTAAATACTGAGTTTTCCAAAGTTTTTTTTTTCTTGTAAATTCTTTTATTTTGTAGAGAAGTTGAAGCTGTAGATTCTGCTCTCCCACCCCCCTCCCCCTCTCTCTCTCTCTCATCATTATTCTGTCTGTCCCTCTGACCCATCTGTGTCTCCCAGACGCTCCCACCACTCCGCCTCTTTCTCTCTCTCCTCTCTTTCTTCTCTGTCTCTCCCTCCCCTCCTCCCTCACATTGACCCCTTTTGTTCACAGCTATTGGGAGGGGGTGTTGGGGCGGGAGGGGTCTGGTCAGCTGTTTCCTCAATATATGTGTGTGTGTGTGTGTGTGTCCAAACAGTGTGGGAATTTGTGTGAGAAAAAGTTGCAGACAAAGCTCAGTCTAGCTTCAGAGTGTGTGTGTCACCCGGTGAGGACACACACACGGTGTCGCAGCATCCACGGGACATGTAGTTTGGAGTTTAACTGCAGCGGGAAGATTCGTTTTTGGTTTGTTTTTCAGTTTTGTGTTTTAGTTTGGGAAGACGGTCTTCAGGTTAGCTGGCAGAGGAACGCAAACCTCTGCTGGAGAAAGTCTGAGCGGGGATCTTTTAGAGCGCAGAGAGCATGCAGCCTTCGTCAGGAAGTCACAACCATGACAACTGTGTGCAGACGCAACTGTGCGGTGAGTTTGTCGTCGACGCTTACTGAACAGGAATCCTTTTAATCTTAAATCCGCTGTGATTTCCTTCTTTGGGTTGATACGTTCTTTACACTAAGGAATATTGTTGAGGATATATGATGTGTATGCTTTGAAGGCTTTATGATGATGATGATGATGAATCCTTTGATTTCGGTTAACATGCGTGATTCGCCATCGTAGCTAAGTGAAAAAGGAATAAGCTGATGCCAAGGCTTATTTTTGCAATATCCTGTAAAACCCACAGAATACTTAAGCACAATCCTAGTAATCTTATATTTTTAATCAAAGGACTTCATTTTTTTTCTTTAAAAAAAACATATTTTATATTATTATTTTACCCATCATTAAAGTCATTCCGTAATTGAACCCCCAAAACTGAAACACATCTACATTAGTCCTCACTTTACCAGTTTCAAGCGAGGACATAGGACATCACTGGATCGATTGGTTCAGGGCCCTTAACTGAACGAGAGATGGAGCAAGGACCCCCTACTCCATATATTTTATAAAATGTTGTTAAGTTATGCTTTTAATAACATGTAGGACGGCCTAAAGCCTTTAAACATAGCTTTTTTGCTTAGAAATACTAAGATATTCAAGTAGCCTAATATTTGTCACCATGTTTTAATGTTAAACACACATGTAACATGGTCTCAGTGACTACCTTGACCATAGGCCAGTGAGCCTGTCATCAGTGGGGATTTATATTTGCTAATAATATGTTGGATTCATGTTAAGACTTTTTAAATTTTGAAAAAACTTTCAAAAATGTACACTAGTCCCCCCTGCATTGACTCTGAGGACCCCCTAGTGGTCCCGGGCCCCCTGTTGAAGATCCCTGGATAAGTTGATTGACAGACGGTCTGTACGTCCTTTATGAAGCGAAAAAGCCAAACATTCACTGGTTTCAGCTTCTCAAGTGTGACGATTTGTGTCTTTTGAGTGGTTCATGTCTCTATGAATTGAATATCTGTGAGGGTAATACAGTTGGTCAGACTAAAGGGGAAATTTGAAGACCTCTTTATAGGCTTTGGAGAAATGGTGATGACTGAAAAGTACAGGTTTCGGGTTGCCAGGTTGGAAACTCCATCCTTTATAATTGATAATAATGCATTCATAAATGTTGGCAATAGGGATGTGATGATACACTCGCAATTCGATGTAATTCACAATTTAAAGTCGATGAAGTGATTCTCTCACAATTATTTTAACAGAATGAGCTGCAGACAAACAACTGAAAAATGTTCCTTTTTATTTATATAAACTATACAAAACAACAGACGTGTCCTTATCAAAAAGTGCAAATTGCATTTTATGTTAAATTAAAAAAAAACATTTGTCTGAAGTCACACAAAGGAGATCAAAAGTAGATTACACACCAATCATCTGACTTTCCAGTATATTTACTATTTTATGATACGTATTGGTAATGAAATTATTGTTATTGTGATGCCAAATAACACTGACAAGGGAGAGGATTTGGTCTTCATCGCTCACTGGTGGTTTTCTATTTACTGTTTTATTGATGTAATGTGTGACCTGCTCCAGTCGAGTTGTCGAGTTGCATCAGGCTTGTTTTTTTAAGTGGTTTCAGGTTTATTCTGGTTAAATACAAGTTTGGGATGGTTTGGGATGAATGGTTGGATTCATAATGAGGTTATGAAGGAGCTATAAGAGTCAACTGGCTGTCTGTGCGTCTCTGTGCAATGGTTAGCTGGTCAGAAGAACATAACAAGGCTGTGAGAACTCGTGTGAACTGTTGGAATACGTGTGTGGTGTGTGTTTTGGGTGTTGTGTGTGGTTGTGGTGTGTGTGTGTGTGGTTGTGTGTGTGTGTGTGTGTGTGTGTGTGTGTGTGTGTGTGTGTGTGTGTGTGTGGTGTGTTGTGTGTGTGTGTGTGTGTGTGTTGTGTGTGTGTGTGTGTGTGTGTGTGTGTGTGTTGTGTGTGTGGTCTGCAGGCTACTTTATGTTCTTCTGTCTGACTTGGCCCTGACCTCCGCCTGCTCCTCGTAAAAGAAGTGTGAGAAACATGCTCCGTGTGTGCGTGTGTGTTGGTGGGGGTGGTGGATGCAGGAGGGGGGGTTAGAGCAGACTGCCTCTAAACAAAGCTAGCCCTGTATGTCTGTCTAGTCTGGCTCTGTGTGTGTGTGTGTGTGTGTGTGTGTGCACACACACACACCCTGACCTCTACATAAGGACTCCCTCTCTGTCTGGGCTGTGTCTGAAAACCTTTTTTTCTCACAACAACACAGAAACATATAAACCGTGTTGCTGAATTGACACATTGCAGTTAGAGCAGTTAGACTCACGATCATTAAAGACACAATGTAAATGGTACAATGCTGATTAAAGTCATAGTAGGGCTAGTTTGTAGTATTTATCAATTGGATTTCTTTATTATTTTATCACCATATCCAGTTGTCACGCTCAAACCAACAATAAATGAATCAAGTACTGAAACGACAAGTTGATCTATCAATAGTTAATCGCTACCTTTTTGTGATATTGATGTATTGACACAACAAGTAAATTAAAGATGTCACAAAAGGTCCGATATTTTGATGATCATTTAAATAGATTTTTGAAAACAAGGCCGTGCACCCACAGCTTGATGTACTGTAGCTTATTCCTCTGTAGTTGACCACACGAAAACATTATGTGAAACACAGGTTCCCGTGATGTGAAAAGAGATTAATAGGAATTTATAGATTTTGCTTTAACTTCTTTCTTTTCACCCACACTTTACACTGTTACTTCTTGTTTATGTGTAATGTCCAGCATAAACAATAACAGCTGCAGTGAATACGGTTTCTCTTGGAACCAACGGTGATAAAACATCACATGTATATTGTGCATATAGTATGTGTGTGGGATTTTACCTGCGACTACCTTACTTTAAATTAAGCATTATGTTACTTGTGTTTTTCTGTAGGGCTGTAAAAATATATTTATTATTTTAAGTTAAAGGAGCTCGAAGCAATGTCACGCGTTTTTTTATACTACAACCCCCCCCCCCCCTCCCCCTTTGGGATTTGCGCCTATGTCTTTTCTTTGTCTCTCTCATGTGAAATGAAGCTGCCTTCAAGTGCAATCGGAAATTTCGATCTATGTGATCTGATGGAAAACAGTAACTGTGAAATGTAAAGTCTACTTGTGCTACATTGGGGGGTTAAATAACACAAAAAAACGTCACACAAGTGGGCCGTTTGTTAAGTGGCGCTCCCACTCGGCGCTTTTTTTGCTCTGAACGTAGCTGCAGAGGTTATTTTTCTCAGACTTGACGAGCTGGTCCAGGTCCACCGAAGACATTCTACAGCGGAGTAGGACTAACCACGGCGCGTAAACTGACCCTGATCTTTGTCTCCGTGATGTTGTAGCCCAACTGGAGTTCGTCCAGATCCTGGTGATCGTGGTGGTCATGATGGTGATGGTGGTGGTCATCACCTGTCTGCTGAACCACTACCGCCTATCAGCACGCTCCCTCCTCTCCAGACACGCCCCTGCACGCAGGAGACACCTGCCATTGGCCAACGTAAGTCTAACAGTTACACCCAGTGTGTCAGGATGCTTGTATACATTGAATCCAAATAAATAATGGATTGAACAGGTACATGTAAACAACAGAGCATACAGCACAGAAAACACTGGCTTGCTTAATGTGTGTTAATATTGCAACTTGCTGCCTTCAAGGTCCTTCTTGAGGGAATCAGATCTGATTTTTCTTTAAGTGAGTTAGTTTGACCAGATGGCTGCCTGATTATTGAAGATGCATATTTTGCATAGAGTTCACAGCTATGGTTTCTCTAGAATAAAATAGTGGCTTAATAGAAATAATTTGGAAATAGCTGCTTAGTTAATGTGAAATATATGAACTCCTTTAGAAAAAGTAGGTAATTTTTACTGAAAGCAACAAGCTTTCATAGCAGATATTTTTGAGTCACAAACATGTGGGGCAAATAGAGAGCATTTCATATATTAAATCCAACATGAATGCGGGAAACTAAAACATTTAAATTATGTATTTAATTACGAGTGTGTGATTTAAAGGCAGTTGAACATACTTAGCAATAAACTGAGGTATCACTGTAGAAACAGGCTGTGCAGAAGGAGCTGTGTGTCCAGCGGTTCAGTCACAGCGATGAAAGACACAATCAGAAGAAAAACAAAGTTCAAGGAGTGCTGAGTGACAGCATGGGATCTGGTGATTACACACCCCTGCAGGCTAACACACTGATTCATTTCTTCATTAAGGGCCACAGCGGCTCGCAACGACCATTTTAAGGACACACACACACACACACACACACCACACACACACACATAATGACTTACACTTGAGGCTCCTACAACCATATGACTGTGCTTGTGCTCTGTGAATCACCTGCTATTCAATCGTGTGTGTGTGTGTGTGTGTGTGTGTGTGTGTGTGTGTGTGTGTGTGTGTGTGTGTGTGTGTGTGTGTGTGTGTGTGTGTGTGGTGTGTGTGTGTGTGTGTGTGTGTGTGGTGTGTGTGTGTGTGTGTGTGTGTGTGTGTGTGTGTGTGTGTGTGTGTGCTTCATCCTTTACTCATATCGTACTTCTCTGGAACCACACACACACACACACACACACATAGCACATAGAGCTTTTGATAAGCTCAGGGGAGTCATTGTCCTAGTTAATTTGGATTAGCAGACAGACACACTGACACACATGCAGGCAGTAAGACACGCAGGCAGACAGTTCGCCAGAGCACCAAAAACCTGCACTGAAGTTGGAAAAGTTCCTTCTAAACAGTTTAAACAGAAGTAAAAGGCTGCTTTTGTCTTCTCACTGCAACACAACGGATTTCAAATCATTTCTACAAAAGTGTGTGTATTCCTTCTGGGGAAGAGATCATCCAGTTTGTTCCCCAAGGTATTATCAAGTCATTTGTAGATTCATGTAGACTGATTGGGGAATTTTATAGGAGCCATTTCCCCCCTACAAAGTCGTTAATGTTAATATGGTTGTTAACCAGGTGAAACTTCATTAATCTGCGTGGGGAAATTGGGTCATTACCGCAGCAACAAGTAATTTGCAACAATGCAAAGACAATAACAAAGTGTGCATTGCTCAAACCTCTGAACAACACAATGAATTAAACACAACAATTGATGAAATGTTACATTTTTCAGTATTCAGATGTAAAGACACTACAGTTAGAGCATGCCTCTTATAAACAGCTACAAGATTCACTGTGACATAAAGACAATACTATATTTTAAGAAAAGATGGGAATATTTAAAAAAGACACAGCAGGAATGAGTGTGTTCACCAGCGGAGCCCTCTAGTGGACAACAATGTAATCAAAGAAAAGCACAACAGAGCTGGGTCCCATGTACATGCTGTGTTATATGGATGTAGTTTTTCACACTTGAAAAAATAACACAAAGAAGTGTGCTTATAAAAATGTCAACACACTAAAAAACACTACAACAAACTAAACCATTCAATTTTTTACTTACAAAGTACGTATCAGCAGTAGTGTGTAGTAGAGACTCAACCGCACATAAAGGACTATAAAGGATGCTGTTGAATAGTTTGGACTGTCCTTAGATATGGTGCATACATACTCATACTGCAGCTCTCTGTCTCTCTTTGTCACTTTTATTTAAATCAGCTTAATTGACATGATATATAGCACAGTATCACAGGTATAGATAGCACCAACGACACATGTGGGACCTTTGGTAAATGGGTTTAAATCAAAGGGAAATTGCTCAATAGATCAACTCAAAGAGATTTTCTCTCTCTCTCTCTCTCTCTCTCTCTCTCTCTCTCAGGAGGCAGGCCTGTGGTCTTCTGAGGCAACAGGGACAACCAGTGGTCTCAATGAGGTGAGTGAAGAAACATTTAGTCGCCAAAAATCAAAAATGTGTGTATAACAGCTAAGTTTAATGTTACAAAGGATGGCACAGCAGCAGTAATCCAATGTCATTCTTCACCACAGCACCAGGTGTACAACCCCCGGCCTCCGGACAGAGGGGTCCCCTCGTCCTACCTGCAGCGGGAGCCTCAGCACGCCCAGCCCCAGCCCCCGCCTCCGCTCCCCTCCCAGCGCTTCCAGCACACGTACGCCCCGAGTCGCTTCCAGCCGACGTATCCCTACCTGCCCCAGAGTCTTATCGATCTCCCCCCCACCATCTGCCTCTCGGACGGAGAGGAGCCCCCGCCGTACCAGGGCGTCTGCACCCTGCAGCTTCGAGACCCGGAGCAACAGATGGAGCTGAACCGCGAGTCGGTCAGAGCACCGCCCAACCGAACAGTGTTCGACTCCCACTCCCTCAACCCTTCCAGCTCCTGTCCGCAGGCCAGGTAACAAGAAACGAGTTGTCAGTCATTTGTTGTGTTTGACGTCACTCCATGACTGTCCACGACCCCGCCCTCTCGCGTAGTTGTCTCATTTTTCAGATCCTACGGTCGGCTTTGCCCCCTTGTTGTTCTGCTCCCATCAGTCTTATTTATCTTACCCTTGTTGTTTTGGTTCCAGTCTGCAGGCCCCTCCCCCGAGTGTCCATTCAGGCGTCAGTGTGTTAGAAGCCCAGGAGGCCTTGTCCCGGCATCAGAAGCAGGGCTCTCGAGTAGAAGGAGCTCCCCCGACCTACAGCGAGGTGATCGGGCACTACTACCACCCGACATCCCTGACCCCCAGCCACAACCATCGGACTGTATCGCCCTCGCTAGCACCCCCGTCCTCATTCGTACACGGCCTGCTCCGACCTCCACCGCAGCAGCAAGGAAGTGTGGACAACAGGAATGCAAGGAACACGAAGGAGAAATCCCAGAAGCCCCAGCAGGTGTGACAGTACTGCTTCCTTATTCCTAGCCTACGAGGGGGGAGGGGGGAGGGGGGGACCAGGATTCTTTTGTCTGCTCACCACTTAATAATCCACTCTGAATGGTTTAAGGGCTGATTCTCGTTAGTTGTAGTTGTTGCTGACATGTTGTCAGTTTCATCAGTTTCCCCACTTCACGGATCGGGCTAGGACTGAAAAAGCAGCAGCAGCAGCCGCCGGCTTCCCGTTAGGTAAGAACACCTGGAAAACCACATCGCTCCTGCAAGCACAGTTGCAGGAGGACAACCGGTACTTCCTGTTCCAACACCTTCTTATTTCCTGTCTGAGGAGCTCTTTGGATGAAGCGACGATGTCAGAGATGAAGGGCAGAAGGTGCAAAAGAGAAGGGTGGCTACAGAAGCCTCCTTCTTCCCTTAAACAACTCCACATCATCCCTCCTCCACTAGACTGATCTCCATTCATTATAAATATTTACTCGTTCTGTTTGTTTGTTGTTTGTTCGTCTTTTTTTCGCGCTTACAAAAAAATCTTTCTATCCAGGCAAATGGCGAAATGTTGCAATCTTGTTTTTTTCTTCCAGGTTCTGTTCTCTATTGATAATCCCCCTCGCTGCTTTACGTTGGCAGTGACTCCTGCACCAGGCTTGAGCTGTGTCGCTGGGACACGTTAGCACATTAGGCTATTTCCAGACAGACATTAGATTTAGTCAGCGGTATCTTAAACTAGCACAGTGCTACAGTAAAAGTCCTCGAGCTAAACGTTCTGCCTTATATCGACCAACCAATGCGGGACTTGTCGCTAAAATCCTTTTTTAGTTGTAGTTTTCTAAAGAAGGTTTGCACGAAGTTCTTCACCACAGAAAAAGAAAGAAATTCGCAATATGAGTGATGAGAGAGAAAACAGAGAAAGTCTGGGTATTTTTCTAAACTTGATAGATTCTTATGAGTAAAGACGTTGTTGTTTTTTTGGGTGTTTTTTACATGTTGTCTAGTTTTTAGAAAAAGAAACATCAAATAATCTGTTGGGGTGCCAACTTTCACGTTGAACATTTTGCTACATACATGTTGGCATGATATTACATTTTGAGTATATATATATATATATACACATCGAGAGCGAAATTAAAAGCACGAATTTAGAGTTATTTATATAATTGCTGAAAAGAATTGCACTATTTTTTTAGTATGCGCAGATGGTGCGTGTGAGAGAGACGTTTTATTGTGAAGGAGCTCTGTCTATTGAGGCGTGAACAGAACGAGAGACCTGAAAGCACAGGGACTCACCGGAGGGCCGGACCCAGCTCAGTGCACAGCAGCCAGTATCACGAAAACATATCATGGGCAGATTCTGACTTGGGTTCAACGGACTCGGATCCACCGTTCCTATACCATTGAGATAAAAAAAAAAAAAAAATCCCTCACTTATGCAAATGTCCGAGTCCTTCCTGCGAGCCAACCACAAGTCAGTATTCAAACCTGTAGGCCCAATCAGAAACTGCTTGTGGCTTTTTCTCATCCTGTTGGCCGAATCGTTAGCCAATCCCAAAGCTGGCTGTCGCTCCCTCGACCAAAACAAGCCCAGCACGGACGAGTTTGCTCGCGTTGATCAGATCTTTGTCCCATGCAACGGATGTCTGAACCAATCACGACGAATGTCTAATGTAACAGTGGAGTAAAGTAGAATGTAGAGTTAGCTTGTAGCTTGTGTGTTATTTAATTCGAATGTCAGAAGTGTTGTTCATTGAGTGAAAAGAGAGAGAAACAAGGCAGATGCAGTGAGGCCTGACGTCCCCTTTGTAGCGCACTACTGAGGAAGGAAGCCAGGCCGCCCTACAGGCCCTAACTGAGTGATACGCTGACTGTGCACTGCCGTGGCCACACACACATACGACCAGCATTTGTTGGTTACACACCTCCAGTTTCTTTTAAAGTCTCTCCTGCCTTCTCGAGAGACACACACACACACACACACACACCACACACTCCCCGGTGGTGAGTTTACCTCGTTGCAGGCATCTCTGAGCACTTTACTGCACCGGGAAAGAGACAACAATCTTTTGTCAGCCAGCGGCAGCCGAAAAAAACCTTAAAAACTACGGTAGAACCTTTTGATATTGTAGGTTAGATCCCCCAACCTTTAGAGACTTTTAAAAGATGCAAAGAGTTGTGCTCCAAAACTTCAAACATCCTTCAATTGGGAAACAGATTCTTACCTCACCACCTGGAATCCGTGATTTATCATTGGGAATGCTGGGCTGGGAATCATTTTCAAAACTATTACTCAAAGTAATTTCAGTACCAGTTCCAACCTTTTTCGCAGCCTTACTGTGAAAAACGTAGACATGTTTTTCCGCGAAGCTTGTCATTTCTCAAATGTTAAAACGTAGTAGTTGGCTAAATGAAAATACAGTTTGAAAATAAACTTTTATTTAAATCAGGAACTGTCTTATCAAAGAATGAGTAAGTACGATTATGAATGTGACTAGACATTCAGTGTTTTTGGCACGCTGTGCTGCCGACACATTTCTGTCGGCAGCATTATATTCTAGAGGTTTGATACCCAACCGGAGAAATCTGTCTTACCTCTCCCCCCCCGTGGTGGATTTTTTAACTTTTGGAGCAGAACTCTTTGTGTGATGAACGCAGCAGGAGATGGGTTGTTGAAAACAAGACACACCGATGTGTTGAAAAGTGACACGAGTGTTAATAGCAACTCAGTCTTCTGTCATCTCTTTAAGAGTGCGATGCAACTGTAGCTCACTAAAGTAGAAGATTAGAACATACAGGCGTTCGTATGGATGTGAAGGAGCCCTTTAGGGTCCAGTCTTTATGCAACAGCGCCCTCCACAGGGGCCCAACCAAACCGCAGCCAAGACTCCCGAAGCTGAATCAACTGAACTTTGTAGCCTGAGGAGAGGAGAGAGTCAAAAGGCCCCAAAAAAAAAAAAATCTACATTTTATAATCCCATGTGGTGAATCCTTCAATACTTTGTCTTTTCTTTCTCATGTGTTGCTGTTGATCCGAGTCACAGAGCTAAGCATCGTCTGAAAGATGAATCCCCGGTGATAAGAGATGATAAAGAGGGCACAAGGTCCTTTTAACAACACTTGTTTTTCACTTATATCCACAATCCTTAAAGAGTCTTTTAGCCATACGCGTTGATTGCGATGGGGACGTCGGGGACCTATCAGATTTTGTCATGAGTCATTTTGTACCCACCACTTTTTTGAAAACCTTGATTTCAATTTAGTTAAAAAAATAAAAGTAAAGTTCATAACGCATTTAATTCTTGCCAACAAATCCACAAAAATCTCTATCCCTACAGGGCAGGCACAGACACTTGGGGTAGGGGGGGGGAGTTATGTTATATATATATACCTGTAAATGTATATATTTTATTCAGTAATTTTATTAGAATTAGAATAGAAAAATATTAACTCGTCTCTGTCCCCAGCACATTTCACACCGAACCGACGCCCGTGCTTTGAACTATCCATTGATAAAATATGATTTAAAAATGATTTTTAAGTTAAGTTTCTAAAGTTGTAACTTAGTTTCTTAATCCAAACACCGATGGTAACCAGATCCAATATTCTTTTTGTTTATCTAGATCTCATTAGATCTGTTTAGATGTAGACTATTCTGGAAATACAATCTTCAAAAACAGGCGTTTTTCAGAAAAACAGACGCTTAGCTGTGTGACTTAATCATCAACGAGCCCTCAAAACCAATCCTGCCTTAAATTTCTGTAATACATAAAAAGACAAATAATCAAGTCATTTACTTGCAATTTGCCAGTCTCTCTTTCTCCTCGCGTCCCTGTGCTGATCCGCCGTGTCGGCATATCTGATCTTAATGACGAGCACTTGAAAGACGGAAAAAAATCCCGTTAATTAATCTCTAGACCCAAAGCAGCTAAAGGGTGACGAGTGGATCAATCAAAATATGAATCACCCTGGACCTCGGAATGAGATTATGCCAATTTAGATAACTTATTGACCCTCTCTTCCCTTTCCTTTCCCGCCTTTCCGTTCCCTTCCTATTTCCCTCCATTAGTGTTATACTTGTATTTCCTTTTTTGAGACGGTTTGGTTCCCTGTCCTGGAGGGTGTGCAGTGGGTATGAGAAGACTGGACAGGCTCTGATCAGAGCATCACGGTACAAACAAATGTAACTAGTGTCAATTTAAAGGAATGCACCGACAGTCGAGTGGATGAGAAGTAAAACATTGAGTGTAGGATCAATCTCTCGCTTCAGGGAAACCTGCGCTGGCTGACGATACAAAAAAACAAGACCGATAGAGGAGGGAGGACGGGAAACTCCTTCAGAGGCTCAGTGGAAACACAAATCCCACATGTACTCACACAGTATACTGTAGTGCCAATTTTTGGACCCCATGAATATAGTTAAACAAGAACACGTACACGCACACACACACACACTGGTATGTTTACATGCAGAGAGAAGGTAACAGCTGTAGTTGATTTACATCCCTCCAGTTTTCTGTTCTGTTATCTTGTGATAAAGCACAATAACTGAGACGGCTTAAGTGGAGTTGGTTAAGCTAAATCCACCTAAACTATTGTTCCCGTATGAAACCAATCAGGTTTCTGCTACTTAAATGTGTCCAAGCCAGTAATTATCTGCATCTGTCTGAACTGGTCGCACATTTCTCTCTGCTTTAAGCCAGCGTGAAGGCCGCGTTACAGCAAGGTGTTTTTGTAAAGTCATCTGACTGTGTCTTTTTTCCCAGGTGTGTGTGTGTGTGTGTGTGTGTGGTGTGTGTGTGTGTGGTGTGTGTGTGTGTGTGTGTGTGTGTGTGTGTGTGTGTGTGTGTGTGTCGTGGTGTGTGTGTGGTGTGTGTGTTGTGTGTGTGGTGTGTGTGTGTGTGTGTTTGTGTGTGTGTGTGTGTGTGTGTGTGTGTGTGTGTGTGTGCACTGACTTGCCCTGGAAAGACCTCAGCTGTCTAGACCAAACAACACACCACATACACACACACAGAGCAGACTAAACAAACCAACCTAAGAACCAGACCTTGCACACACACAGGTGCACGTTTATATACACCCACATACATTTATCTTCTCATTGTGGACCACACAAGATAGCAAAAACATGTTTCTAACACACACACACCTGGACCGCCTCCAGAGTTACCCCCCTCCGTCTTCTTTCTGTCTAAACGAGCTCTTCCTGTTCCCTAGAGATGCCTGCTGTCCTATGACAGAGCTCCTCCCAGGCCGGCCCTCGCTGCCATTGGCTGGCTGGCTTTCGGTCTCCTTGGAAACGTTTGTCGTTTGTTATTGTTGCTATGTCGTACAAGAGTGCCTGCCTGCGCTGAGACAGTGAAAATGTGAGTGGCTAGTTTGGGCTGTCAATCATCCCAGGCCACGCCTCCTCACTGTCTCAGAATATGATGATGATGATGATGATGATTGGATGATGATGAGATTGAGGATGATGAAGATTGATGTTTTTGATAGTGGTGCCGCAGAGAGCGTTGCAATACACCTACTATTTGCCTTTTTGATAATATTAGTCATATTTTAACGTAGTGTGTTAAATGTAAGATTTTTTTTAATTGTTGCTGTTATTGTTGTTGTTTATTCACTTGAGAACGAAAAATGTCATTTTACTTCAATCCATCGACCACACAAAAACTTTTCTTTTTTTTCTTTTTGTAAGACCAACTTTGAGAGTGTAAAACTACCTAACACACAAAAGCTGCAGATCACTGGCAGGACGTGTAAATACAGAAAAATAAAAGTACTTCTGCTTCTAAGTGCCACTTGTAGTTTCCCGAGCAAACGATTTGTCAGAGGATGACAGCGATGAATCTGAATTTGTGCAAACCCCCGCCACCGTACACTCACTTCCTTCAGTCCTGGGCTCTTCCCCTTTCCACTTACAAGTTCAGGTGGACTTCTTTGAGCATGTGAACATCAATAGTGCGTTCCATTTGGACTCGGAAGCCAGATTTTCGGTAACACCGAGCTCAGAATCCAGTTATGACAGCTGTAGTTGAATACAGTTATTAGCACTTCTGTCTTATTTGTGTCTCATGAAATCAGTCATGCACACAGTGCTGTCCACCGTCTATCTGTGGACATGTTGTAACAGCGTAATGCGTTGTTAACACTGGCTCACCTAGTATTTTACAGGGGGAATAATCAAAACTAGTCAACCCACCCCAAAAACCTATTATATTTCCGTTACATAAATAAAGACATGTAGACCATAACGTGATGCAGAAAAGGCTCAAATTGTTGCAGATAAGTTCTGCCCTTGGCTAGAGCTGATGAAAACAATGAAAATCCGACTTGTTAAATGGAACGCGTTCCACTCGGGTGAGACGTCGTTCCCATGCTCCGAGCTAAATGGAACGCACTATAAGTCCAGGAACCCCCCCCCCGCCAATCATCGCCTCTCCCCGCCCGGCCCAGCGTCTCTACATGTGTTCCTTCTGGTGTCTGGGCTCAACGGAGACTTTGTCAGTCTGCAAATTGTAGTCCAATGCACCCCTCAAATGCTCCCTAGAAACGGTTGCCTTTTGACACTTAGACATCAGACAGCACCAACATATTAATAAAATACTTCTCATTTCACGGCCATGATGTATAAAAAAAAAGTCCATTCACGGGGATTGACAAAAAAGAACAAAAACAGAAATACTCACAGAACTTGAAAGATTATTCGTGAGTGTGAACATGAACAGCTCTGGTACTGGATAAACGAGGAAGATCGTGTCATCCAATCAGAAGAACAGAGGCGCGAGGCTGCTGGGATTGTTTTGTGTCCATAAACTAAGATATAATAATACTCAAAATGATGACTTACTGAGAGAAAAAATGGGACTTTGTAAATCAGAATTTTAAGATCTGTGTTCTAATTTCACTATGTCATAACATTGACTTACAAAGTCACATTTTGGACTTAGTATCTGACACTTTAAAGTATTGTTTTTTTTTTTTACTTAATCAGTTTTGTTTTGCTTTTCCTGTTGGCTTCCATAATGATTTAAAAAGAAAAAAGGTTACTTAAGCTGCGTTCCAGAGATGGCGGAAAATCTGCAATTTTATTAATGTCTAGAATTAACCCATCAGAAGTTGTATTTGTAGCATGACATGAGTTGAAATGCATCATATTGTCAGAGTGCTAACAAACGAAAAAGCTCAATGGCCTCTGAAGTGCAGTAGCTAACTTCCTGCGTGAACGTTAGCTGTCGGATAGCGAACAGTGTTTGGAGTTAAAGAAAACGTTGTGTTTCTTCTACTATTTGTAGTGTCAAGGAAAGCTGGGATGGGACTTCCGACATTTAATGGAACGCAACATGAGTAACGGCATTACAAGATGGCAGAGCCAACATGGCTGCCACAAAATTAAACAATACCTCTGGCCTCCAATGGCCTCCAATTCTCACAAACACACACACACAGACACACTACGGCCCAGTCTTCGGCCCACAGCATCAATAAAGACATTTCCAAAGAAGGAATCATCCTAAAAAAAGACAAGAGTTACCCCTGACTTGAACTTTTTTTTTTTTAATTTTCTTTGGGCAAAACACTTTGCTTTACAAATGCCTTTTTTCCCAGTATCTTTAACTAAGTATTTTGAGTACCCAATAGCACATACAAGTACTTGTTTTGAAAGAAGAACCCATTGAGGACTTGTACTGTTAACACTCGTAGCAGACTGGAGAAAGGCAACGTGTAGAAGAAAGTGTTTTTCTCCGTTTTTGTTGTTTTTGCTCGTTCCGCCTCGACTTCTTTTCTGCTCGATCTGCTCGTTGAATCAGCGCTGCACGGCGCCTTTCCTCTGACAATGTTGAAGAAACTATACGGGGAGGGGGGGGGGAGTACCACTCTCTTTTGGTTGCAGTACGTACTTTGTATTTATGTGTGCATACTCAAACAAGCCTGGATATCTTACAGGACACCGCAGTGACTGTTGTAGAAGTCTTCCACCTGTTGTTGAGTTTTCCTTCCTGCAAGCATCTAAAAAAAAATGTGGGACTTGTTCAATAGTTCAGTTTGTTCCGCTCAGGATTCCTACGCATGGCGTGTCCGATAAAGAGAAAATGTGTAGGAACCCTGATCTGTTTATGTAGAAAAAAAAAAGGTTTCCCTGAATTCAAAATTCAGCAGCAGGCTCATCATTCTTCCGTGGACGTGGAAGGAAGATGGAGACTGTGCGTTTCAGGGTTTAAATCCAGTCTGTTCTCTGTTCACAGCATGGCTCACATACTTATAAAGAGGCCTACTTATCCTCAATGATAATAGTTGCTTATTTGTGTATTAAAAACCAACAACCTTTATTTTAATTTATATTGGATGGTCTACGTGTTGCAAGGTTTGTTACGTTGTTATTTACTTCTGTTTGTTACAGACTCTGTTGTCACAGAACACGGTGTGAATCGGACACATTTCAGTTAGCCTTTCGATTTAAAAAATTAATAAAAAAAAGTTTTATAAATATGTCCGTGTCCCCTCTCGTTGTTTCTTTGTTTTATTGTGTTTGTTTGTTTGGTACACCGACTTCCTTTCCTTTCATCACAAAATGATCACAACTCCAAAAGGGTTTCCTGTTTTCTAATTTATGAACTTGCAGGGTGAGTGGACAGAATTAGAAAAAACCTCTGGAACAACTGCAGTTCTCCTTCCAGATGTTAGGAGTTGTTAGGATGATATATGCTCAAATCTATGATTAATTACATTTGTAGGGACCAAAAACTGGGAATACAGTATACTTATGGGGTCCTGACAGCTTTGTGGGGACAAAATGCTGGTCCCAACAACGTTAAAGGGCTGTTTGAGGAATAAGACTTGGTTTTAGGATCAGGGTTAGAGTTAGGTTAGGGTGAGGGTAAGGGTTAAGGTTAGGCATTTAGGTTTGATGGTTAAGGTTAGGGTAAGGGGCTAGGGAATGCATTATGTCAATGACTGGTCCCCACAAAGATAGAGTGTGTGTGGTGTGTGTGTGTGTTGGTGCTGACTTAGGCAAAAGCATGGACAAAAAGAACATGAGTTACAAGTACACTTCTCCCTCATGTGAGTATAAATAAAAATCAAATTAATGTTATTTAGTTCACTTTCTTGTCAACTTTATGTTAAAGTTCTAGTAATTTGAACCTTATACTTTCACAGTGTAGTATATAATCCGACACACATATATTGTCACCCTTTACATATGTACTTATTCTCATGTACTTGTATTTGTACCTTCTCATATTTGACTTTCACTGGAAATAAGGAAGTATAGGTAGTAGAAAGTACTTTACACAGTAATATCATGTGGCTCTACGAGTCAGAGATGAACAGTACAAAGTTCAGGTATTTTACGGTATGTACTCATTCCACGTTGCAGACCTACATAAAAAAATGTACGAGTACAGCTGAAATAGTAGGTTGTCGATTCCCTAATTAACCATTTTGATAATCGTTTTGTCATTTTTCAGGTTGAAACACTTCATGGTTCCAGATTCACAAATGTAAGAATTTGCTGCTTTTAACTTTTAATCATTTAAATTCATTTTTGTAAGAATGTACATGTTTTCTGTTGGTTGGACAAACTGATATTTTGAAGGTTTCAACAACCGATCGATTAATAGAGAAAACAATCCGCAGATTATACCATAATCAAAATAATCAAAATAAGCTCCAGCTCAGCCTACCACAACAGTAAAGACATGCTTTTACATCAACGTGTTAATGGAATGATGTCATTTATAATAGTAAAACAGTCAAAGGGAACAGTTCTGCTGTGTGTACCTTTACTTTTAAGTAGTCTACATGTTCCTAAATACAGTTACTTAAAGTGCTCATGTTATGCTTATTTTCAAGTTCATAATTGTATTAGAGGTTGTATCAGAATAGGTATTACATGGTTTAATTATCAAAAAAACACCATATTTTTGTTGTACTGCACATTGCTGCAGCTCCTCTTTTCACCCTGTGTGTTGAGCTCTCTGTTTTAGCTACAGGGTGAGACATCTCACTTCTGTTCAATCTTTGTTGGGAGTCGCACATGCTCAGTAGCTAGGTAAGGACTAATAGCCAGTCAGGAGCAGAGTATGAGGGTCCTGACAGTACCCAGGTAAGGACTACTAGCCAGTCAGGAGCAGAGTATGAGGGCCCTGACAGTACCTAGGTAAGGACTACTAGCCAGTCGGAAGCAGAGTATGAGGGCCCTGACAGTACCTAGGTAAGGACTACTAGCCAGTCGGAAGCAGAGTATGAGGGCCCTGACAGTACCTAGGTAAGGACTACTAGCCAGTCAGGAGCAGAGTATGAGGGCCCTGACAGTACCTAGGTAAGGACTACTAGCCAGTCAGAAGCGGAGTATGAGGGCCCTGACAGTACCTAGGTAAGGACTACTAGCCAGTCAGAAGCAGAGTATGAGGGCCCTGACAGTACCTAGGTAAGGACTACTAGCCAGTCAGAAGCAGAGTATGAGGGCCCTGACAGTACCTAGGTAAGGACTACTAGCCAGTCAGAAGCAGAGTATGAGGGCCCTGCAGTACCTAGGTAAGGACTACTAGCCAGTCAGAAGCAGAGTATGAGGGCGTGCTATGCTAGCAGCTAGTTGAGCATTATAACGTGTGTTACAAGGGGGGGGGGGGGTACTTTGGGCTGGTTCACTTTGTAAACCTATAAAATGCACAAAAAAGATACATAACACAATATAGGAAAGATAAAAACCATAATATTAGCACTTTTAGTACCATTTATACCTGACTTTTAGTTGCAGTAAAGCATTATAACAGAGTGGTATTAGTACTTTTACTGAAGTAAAAGGATCAGAATACTTCCTCCCCCGCTGCTGAACCTGTACCAGCGTCCAGCAGGTGGCGCGTTTCACTTATATTTGTTTTTCAGCTAAATAAAATCCAGCCGGCATTCATTTTATTATTTATACTTGTGTTTTTTCTACTGTGACTTCCTGTTAGATGTCTACTTCTACCCACAATTCATTGTGTTTAGGGTTGTTTGCGCTTTTCAAATGACAAAACTTGATTTTGATTTTGGAGTTTTACATAATGTTGTTGTTTTAAAAACCAGGTAGGGTTAGTTTATATTTATTTCACTGTATCACATGCACAGTACATTTAACCACTAGTGACAGTAAGTACAGTTTTAAGGTACTTGTATGATCATTTTGCTGCTATTTAATACTTATCTACTCCAGTATATCAGAGGGAAATACTCTACTTCATTCATAATGTATAATGTTTTCATAATTTGAACTGCGGTTACTTTGCAAATCCAGATTTTAGAAATAGAACATGAAATAAAATGCACTGCTTTTTCTTGTGATTAACATTATTGTTATTTTTTAATATATTACAATTTAAAAAAAATTGTGGTCGTAAAAAAACACAAAAAATAAAACTCGTAACATGAACACCCCCCCCCCCCCATCAATCACCCCCTACCCAGAAAATAAATCAAGAACATATGACACGTCTAAGACCATTCAACAAAATAGTAACAAAATAGACAATAAACCATGAACCAATACTGACACCTAGGAAAAAAATAAATACATAAACAAAGGAGGAGCCCGCCACGCGGACCGTGTGTTAACTTTGATGGGGGGCAAATGTAAGTCGGGCCCCGTCGGGTTAGGGCTGACATGTAGGGTAGCCCATCAGACACGTCTCAGGGGCCCTCCAGGTACTTTCCCCATTCCCTGGTACAGACATCTGATCTGGCAGACCGTTACATGGCATCTTATCCAACGCTGCCCCCCCCCTACCCGTCTCCCGAGCCCACTCCTCCTCTGAATCCTCTGAAAATAATCTCACTGGCCATCAGCAATTGTCAGCTCTAAACAATGTGGAGGGGCTCCTAAAGAAGCGATGCATGATCTCAAACCGAATCAGGCACACCCCTCACATTAAGGGAGAAAGTTTTAACATTAAAGGCAATGCTTTAAAAAAAAAAAAAAAAAAAAAAAGAGCATATAAAGTTGTACGAATTAGGTCAACCAGCTACAACATTGTTAATAAAAATATCATCTTTCGAGGAAATGTTGAGGAACGTGTCTCTCTATCATGGAGTCACGAGGCAGACACGTTTGTTCCTTAAAATCATCGTCATTTCTGATGTAAATCACAACAATGGCGTCTCTTTTAAAGGGACAGGTCGGGGTTTTAGAGTGGGTTGTATCCACAGTCAGTGCAATATGAATACGTCATGAGGTAAATAATCAGTGTAACAATACACAACTGCAGTCCACTCGGTGTTCCTGTTGTGGTTCTTGCCGGCATGACTTAACACAATTCAATCCAACTGAGTCATTGTTATTGTTATTATTTACATCCGTGCTGATGAAATGTCTCCTCCCTGTGCATGGTCGAGGAAAAAGAGAAAGACGTCAGGATGTTATTCAGACATCAGTGTTCATTCACACTGTAAAGCAGTGGTCACAGCAGACCATCATCCATTCAGTTGTGTGACTTTATTTTAAAGGGGGGGGGGGGGTTCTTTTAAAAAAACACTTAATAGACAATATGATGTTTTTTCACAGTTATGTCCAGATTAATCATAAATACCTTATGATATATTCATACATTAATGAATTTAAATCTTTTTTTCTTTTTTTTTAACCCTTGTTGTCCTCCCGGGTCAAAAACGGACAAAAATTTGAAATTGTTGTCCTTTTTTCAGACTTTTTTTTTTAGTTTTCACTAACACCACCTTACTCCCACTAGTTTTACAATACTTTTTGGAATTCATGGTGAATAACCCTCCTTTATATGGAATAATATCTAATATTTAAGTTAAAAAAGCGGAAATTATGAATTATTTTGACTAATAGTTTTATCAGGAATGAAAGTGATTCATTGTGTTTGCAAAGAGCGTTGTATGGAACCCAATCCATTTTTTTTATGGTAATTTGGTTAAAAAGAAACTCTGTATATATAACTGTATATTTCCGATACAGACATTTTTGAAAGGGGACAAATTTGACCCGAGGACAACAAGAGGGTCCATTGGTGTAAATACTGCAAACATTTTTAATATTCGTGACGCCTTTACATTAGGGGCCAGTGGACGACATGATCAATAATCCAGTATAACTAATAACTATATTATTTATATGTACTGTATATTCTTTGTAACTTACGTTGTCGCTCGTTTTATTACATTTAACAAAGGCAGCGCGTTACAAATAGCTTCCTATGGCCGATCTACCTGAGGTCAGCAGTCGGAGCACCTCACACACACACACACACACACACACACACACACACTGTTAGCTGCTACTAACAGCACAGCAAAGCCATATGAATCAAGTTGACAATGTATTAAAAGTTATATTTAGTACATTGCCAATAGGACAGAAATGAGAAATAAATGAGTATTTTAACACTGTGTGGTTTTAATACTTTTATTTTATTGGACCATACCAAACACTTTCACTATCAATGGCATTCGGCGGGTGGTCCAGTGTTAATTTCCTTAGGTATTTCAATTGGGTATTGACGAGGCATTTTTGATACTCGATACTATAGAGGCAAGTCGGTCGGTGCCTGAAAGGTTTGTAACTCTGTACTTAGTCCTACTGTGGGGGGGGGGGGGTCAGTGTGTGTCAGCGTGCGGCTGCCTGATCACTGGATGACTGATTCCCAGCCAGCTATTGATCAGATTCCAATGACTCAACAACTTCAAACTGCATTACACTCGTTTCTCTTCCTGCCAAGTTCCTACGTTGGCTCTCAGGCAGCAGCAGGATGTTCCTCCCTGTCAGCAGACAGCGATCACTGCTGACGTCCAACAGAGGGTAAATGTCCGACCGGACCCCCCGTGATGTCACTGTGTCACCTTTTGCATCTGTGTGTGTAAGAACACACACACACACAAAACACATAATACCGTCTCACTATCTTTATGGGGACCCGTCATTGACGTAATCCATTCCCTAGCCCCTTACCCTAACCTTAACCATCTCAACTAAATGCCTGACCTCAACCCTTACCCCCACCCTAACCATAACCTAATTCTAACCCTAATCCTAAAATAAAGTCTTAACCCCCAAACAGCCCTTTAAAGTTGTGGGGTCCAGCATTTTGGCCCCACAAAGCTGTCCGAACCCCAAAAGTATACTACATTCCTGGTTTATGGACCCCACGAATGTAGTTAAACGAACACACATGCACACACACACACAGCTGATAAGCCCTCAACTTTGATGCTACTGCCCGTCCACCTTTCCTTGCACAATGTCCCTTCAAGCTCTTAAACTCTCTCTATGTTTTAGTCCCTCCTGGGCACTGCTAGGTTCTCTTGAGCAAGTCACTGTACCCATCCCCCCCCCACACCAGCTGCAGCCCACTTACTCTGACATCTCTCCATTTGTGCATGAATAGGTCCTGAGCATGTGTGTGTGTGTATTTTAGGCCTGTGTGTAGTGATTACTAACAAAACAGAGTGTAAATTGTAATTGTAATTTCCCCACTGGGGATCAATGAACAGCATAACATAACATCCATGCAGACAAAGCAAAAGGGTTAACATTCTCAAATGAATCAAGGATTCAGTAGCAATTTGAAAGTGAGCATGAAGATCTGCAGGTGAGTGGAACAAAAACTGTGATTTTTACGTTGTCAGTCAGTGTCTGGCCGGCCGTCGGCCTGCCGGACAAACATCCCTCTGGATGTTACGTGATTCAGATGGGAGAAGAGATCTGAAAAGATTTAACATCATGTCAAGTGAAGTTAAAATCTGATGTTTGAAAGAGGTGATTGAAGAATGTTGGCAGAATCACCTGAACAACGACTCCAAAGGTCGCAAATAGATCAAGTTGATTAGTAGGTAATTAAGTAACTTAGGAAGCAGGGCAGGAGGGAAGGGAGGAAGGACATAAGGGGAAGGCAGAGAGGAAGGAAGGAAGGATGAAAGGAAATAATGATTAAAAAGAAGGAAAAACAAGTGTAGTAAAGTTTTCCATAAACGGAGACAACACAACTTCCTTTGTCATTAATTATACTTCTTCAATGTTTCATTGACAGCTATTGTGACACTCTAACACCTGTAGCCTGATAACAGCTGTAGTGTTTTATTAATACAGCTGATAAGTACTCCAAAGTCAGCACTGTTATAGCATCACATTGCTGGAACTATCTCCACAGCGCTGTGTCAGCGCTGGAGTAAGGTCTGGCTACACCGCTTATCTATTCTGGGCTCGGGGAAAAAAAACACTGGCTCATTTGTATTTCTTTAAACCAAAAGCCTGTGCCGTGCAAAATAGATAGCGCAGATGGGGAAAGCCAAGGGCCAGGCTGTACATCCCGTGAGCCAGACTAAAGTCGTTACAAACATCAGCTCTGGTTTTCTTTCAGAAGATGAAGCTGAACGTGACATATCATTCATGTTCAGATAATCTGTAAAAATGACGACGTTTGTTCTCTTAACCTCATTTTAATGTGCTGAGCTGAACGTTTTTATATCACCTAATACAAGACATGAAGCTTTAAGAGCAGACTGAACACACACACACAACACACACACACAGCACAAATTTTATCATCGCTTTGCATTTCTTTACTAGCTTAGCGCCACCCGTGCCCATTGTGATTGGTCTAAATGAATGCCAACAACCCATCTCATATCAACATCTCCTATCCTAAAATTAGCGTGGAGTAGCCAGACCTTACTCCGCAGTGCTGTGGAGTAAGGTCTGGCAATGCGAGACTACCAGGCCCCTGCGGTCTAATGTCAAAGTGTCCTTGGTAAAGATACTGACCCCCCTATTTCCATCAATGTATGAATGTGTGTAAATGTTTGAGTTGTTGCTAAGACTTGAAAAAGCCCTAAAAAAGGTAGTCCATGACGTGACGTCATGAAAACCCTGGAAAGTAAAAAGGAAGATAACTAATAAGATCATGTCTGTAACGTCCAAATGGATGAACAAATAACCTGCACAGTTAAAAAGAAAAGTTCCATAAGAAACGTGTGTAAAGACAGGCGGTTGAGACAGGCAGTAAAAATGGCTCTGCATGCCTGTAAGCTCATTATTTCCTCAGATGAAGCCGCTAAAAAACAATAAGAAAATCAGATGCTCCGTGGTGTTGGCAGAAGTAAATCATTGTCTCAAAGAATTGCTGACAACACATTCTGACGAAGAATCCTGTTGTTGCTGAGAGCGAGCGATATATAAGGATTAGTCTTATCTGTATTGTAGTTACACGTTGAGAGACTAGGAGTTGCTAGAATATGCAGAAACACATTGTCCAAAGTTAATGCGATGCAACATGCTGGGGACAGGACGTCCCATCAACAGCACGCTCGATCATCATACCACTCTGTCGATATATGTGTATTTATAGAATAGTTTTATGTCAAGGGACTTCACTTCCCATGATGCATCATCACAGGGACTTTTGTAGGAGACAGTACAGATTTTTGTTATAGTGTTGTGTATGTACTGTAAGTTGATAACATTGTAAGCAAATTTAGTGTACAAATAAGTATACATCAAACATGATCATGAATATTAAAAACCAACTTCTTTTCTGCTCATTTTTTCTTTATATGAAATTGACTAATTGGAGTTTCAACCTTTAGACATGGAGTCAAGTTTTTGTTAAATTTCCTTGGTTCTGATGCCGGGACGTTCCGTTTTTGGGGCTCTACATGTAGAGACAGCAGACATGTTATCATTCTCATTTCTGGGAGCAGGTGGCAGTGTTATTTCTACAGTAGATTATTTCCATGTATAAAATTAGACAAAAATGACTCAATTTCGGGCAAAAATGACTTGATAAAATGGAGATTCTTTGCAGTGCATGAGGCCTTTTCTAAATCTTTCTGGCATGACTAAATGCATTTGGCTGCATGTTGAATACAAAAAATATGCAGTGTTTCTATCCACAATCTAACATATACAGTGGGGGAAAATTGTATTGGTGGCTAGAAATGGGTAAGCAAATATTTATACAATGATAACTATAACTATATAAGAACTTCTAATCATTCTTTAAAGGATAACCATTTTTGTCAACCTCCATTTCCTATGTTTTTGTGTCTAAGTGACTGATGGGAACAACAATCTTTGACACTGGTCCAGTATTAAGCAAGATCGCTGCCGTCAGCAGCAGTGAAACAAGCTGCAATGTAAGTTAATTGTGCAGCTTGTATTTACCTTCACGAAAATGCTTGTTTTGCAGGCTCAGATTTTTTTTCTAAGTGTCTGACAACATTAAGCAAAGGATCCCTTCAGAGATGGACCTTTAAAACCTCTTTGAGACCTTTTCTGTTTGACCAGAAACAGCTCTGAGGTCGCTTGCACTAAACACACCAGACTCCATTTAAAAAAGCAATACTTTTAGCGTGTATACAGCTGATATGATTTCACATGTAAATCAGTAAACTATGTGTTTATTTCAATTAAAACAAGAGTTGTGAGAGTTGACGACTCAAAACGGTCTTTTCGTTGTTTTATTTAGTGTCTGTCGACTTTGAATAAAGGGTATTTTACAGTGCTAAAATTACTGTTTATTTCCATGGAGTCTGGTGGGATTATCGAACGCATTTTCCCGCATGTTTTTATGTTTATAAAAAGGATCTTACTCTTCAACAAAAAGGTCGACCTCCTTAGAAATCCTTTCCATAATGTTGTCAGGCACTTGGAATAATAATCTGAGCCTGTCAGCGGCAAAACAAGCAATTTTGTGAACATAAATATAAATAAATAATAATAAGCTGCACAATTGCCCTATGCACAATCGCCCTATTAACATCCATTGTAGCTCGTCGACTGCCGACTGCAGCGATCTTTCTTAATACTGGACCAATGTCAAAGATTATCATTCCCATCGGTCACTTAGCCACAAAAACATAAGAAAATAGGGTCCAGGTTGAAAAAAACCACAGTCACCCTTTAACGCCGGTAACCTGTTTTTAGTTCAAAGTCTTTAGACACTGTTATGTGTAGGGTGTTGGACAACATTCGCAAGAAATTCCTGCACAATCTGTCTCGTAATAAATCTGTAAAAGTCAAACCGACGTAATAGTTCACCGCGTTGTTTGTGTTTTGTCGGCGGCGTTCTCAGAAGCCTTCACTAAAGATCCTTACCACAGCAACATGGTACATGTTAAAGGAACATACAGGATGAAGATAACAGTGTCAAAAACAAGTGAGTGATGATTAACTTTAGTCAGCGTCATTATCTCCATGTCTTACGCAACAGCAACCGGTCCACAACCAGTGGACAGACACGTGTCCTCATCTAGCACAGTCCAGCTAATGCCAGGCACCGCTGAGGTTCTGCGTAACAGCAGTGATGGAAGTAGTTATGGAAATGTGGTGTTGCTGTGTATGAACTTATATTATATGTATATAAAAAAAAGCTTAACTCATTTCAGGAGTTCTCAAACACATCACTCTTTGACAGTTGACGATGACAAAACAACGTTGAGTCTGGTTTTTAAGCTTCATGCAGTAAAAGTACAGCAGTATTCTTGGTCTCATGTAGTAAAAGGAAGATTTTGTTGCTTTGACATTCTTGTCATTTTTCTGCTGTTTCAGCCTTTTTTCAAAGTTTTTTTCTGTCGCCTTTTGACGTTTTTCGCCCATTTTTGTTTTGACTTTTGGATTTTATTTTGTTTTAGTTGGTTTTCAAAATGCTTTTGCTAGTTCCAGTTTAGTTCTTTTCAGGTTTAGTTATAGATAGATAGATAGATAGATAGATAGATAGATAGATAGATAGACAGATAGACAGATAGATAGATAGACAGATAGATAGAAAAAAAAGTGAACAGTGCAGTAGATTATTATTAAGTATGAACTATGACTATAAAATATAAACAAAATAACTTTTAATCTGACTGACTCAACAACATTATGTAACAGGGAATAAGTTATATATGTAAAATGTAGATGTTATGACCACAGACCAGATTATTTATGAGGGCTCATGTAGTCTGTAAGAAAGTTGTACAGCAGACAAGTGACATGATTGGGGGGGGGCTGAGAGAGACAAGCTCATGCTAAAAAATCCATTTCTCCCCTCCCCCCTTTTGTTGTGTTGAAGAGCTGGATGGCCCTGGGAACAAAGGACATCCTCAACCTGTTTGTTGAGCATGACGGTGACAGAAGTCTGCCACTCAACATGCTCCTCTGTTTGAAGAGCATGCTGTGTAGTGAGTGGCGGTCATTGTCCACTATCGCCAGCATCCTACCCACGGTCCGTTTCTCTGCAGTTGCTGTGAGCGACTCCAGCTCAATGCCAACAACAGAGCCAGCTTTCTTTACCAGCTTGTTAATGCTGCCTCCCTAGCACACCACAGCATAGAGCAGGACGCTGGCAATGACTTTTATAGTGGTTTTAGTTTGGCTTTTTCAGGGCTAGATATACTTTTAGATTAGATTAGATTAGATTAGATTGAACTTTATTGTCATTACACAGGTACAGGTACAAGGTAACGAAATGCAGTTTGGGTCTAGCATATACTTTTGTACACACTGTACAAAATACTTGGCGAATAGCGATGATGTTTGATGATTAATCTTTGCGTTACGTTTGTGTCCGATGAGAAGCAGATAAACCTGCCGTATACACCATATTGTATAACGCATGTCTTTTGTGTGAACCAGTAGAATTAATCCCAAAACCAGGACATCGTACGTGATGTAAACCCATCAACACCCTGTGTCAGGTTTTTTATACATCTATACCTTCTTTTTAAAAAATTACTCAACCTGAAATCACAACCTTCACATTTTAACAAAGACCTATGCTTATACAAAGTTTTAATGGCAAATGTGTTAACAAAGAGCTCTTCCGATATTCAGCAGTCATTTATTTTTTGTCATGTTTCCATCCACCTGACAAATTTAAAGTCTGACATGTGTGCTCCTTTTAGCTCTGGTTTGGTCTCCACCAGCTCGTAAAAAAATGATGTGTCTCTTTATCTTGGCTCTAAATGATCTGCAAGCTAGTCACAAAATGCCTACCAGACACCAGAAGACTCTAAAAAGGCTTTGAAAAGACTAAAGTATGACACCCTCTCACATCTAAAGACTCAAGATGCAGAACGGGATTGTCTTAAGACAGCGGTTCTCAAAGTGTGGGGCGCGACCCACCGGTGGGGAATTGAGACGTGACAGGTGGGGCGCGCCAAAGTTCCGGGGTGTGTGTGTGTGTGTGTGTGTTCGTGTTTGTGTGATTATAAATGCAGAACGTGTGAGAGCAAACCGTTTGTTGCCGCTTATTGGACCGATCACACCCACAAACAAAGTAATCATTACTAGCCTACATGCAGTCTAAATTAAAAGAACATTGGATATGAGAAAAATTGAACCTGGAACCGAAGTGCCAAAATAATGATTGACGTGACGTCGGCATATCATTTGTAACGGACCAAACTTTCGCGCCCATATATGTGTGTATATCTGTTTCGTGCCAATGGGTAGCAGGCTAATGTGGGCAACACAACATGGATTCCTTTGTGACACGGACCTCGAAATTTGTCGAGCCAGCGCCAGCAGAGAGACACAAACCAGACGGGCCTAATCAACCAAAAAGCCAACCGAAAAGAAAATATGATGAAGGGTATTTTGTTCTTGGATTCATGGATGACAGATTGTCTTAAGGCTTAAGACAATCTGTCATCATGTCAATGAGTTTTTAGTCACAAACTAGAAGATTTTACTACCAAAACTTACGATAAAACCAAACCCATTTGATTTTTGTCAGAATGTCAAGATGGGGAAAAAGACTTAACACAGCTCGGACTGCGTTGCTCGACCACCACACACCTAATGATTGAGAGCCATCCCCAACTCTAGCATGACTCTCAGGATTTCATTTTATTATTGAAAAAAATCTCTGCAACAATGGAATTGCTTAAAAAGTCGTTTGATGTAAGTTGTCTGTTTGCATTTTTGGTGGATGACATTTTCATTGAGGCTCGTTGCCTAACCGGACCCTGCTTCATTTCTCTGGCCTACATGGCCATTCACGAAATGTCTCCACATGAAAGCGCTCACTTTTGCACACCTTAGATAGCAGTTACTATTAGTGACTGTTAGCCACTTGTATCACAAACATTCAATTACGATTTGTTTGCAATGATTTTTACGTCAGCATGACAGGATGTTTTGTAATTATTTTCACTCCATGATAATGAGTTGCTGCTACTCTGTGGCAGTTTTTCAGTTTTGGCTGTCTTGTTTTACACTATTGAGAAGCTAATTAAATGCTTCTTTAACCCTTGTGTTGTCCTCGGGTCAAATTGACCCATTGTAAAGTGTTTTATATCCAAAATGTGGCTTTCTTTCAACCAAATTGCCCAAAAAACATGGATAATTCCATTTAACATTAGCTTCAAATAGCATTTGATTTTTTTTTTTTTTTTAAGATTTCAAAAGAGTATCTGGACTTAACTTTGACATATACCCATCTGTGATCCACTCAACATCCTCAACCCTGAGTTGTCCCCGATGCTGCGCATCGGAGTGTGAATGTGTGTGAGTGTATATCTGATGAACAGGTGGTACCTTGTACGGCAGCCTCGGCCACAGTGTGTGATCCACTCAACATCCTCTGATCTTAACTATTAGTCAAAAAACTCGTGTATAATTTGATATAAATGAGGTTTGTTCACCATGAATTCCAAAAATAAGTGTGAAACCTATTATTAAACCAGCTCAGGTTTTTAAAAAAGCGCCCGAAGCGTGGAAAAAGTGACAAATAAATCCGAAAAAGCGACAAAAACATCGGAAAAGCACAGAAAAAAGTGTTTCAAATTCAATTTTGACCTGGATGGACAAGTTCATGGTTAACAGGAAGACAACTCAAGAGTTAAACAAACAATAAGATTATAATTATTAGAATAAGAAGATTAAGACTGGATCTTTGAAAATATTTTTATTATTCTCTCCCATCTTTGGGCGCTCAAGATTTCAACAAAACAGAACCAAAAGATGCCAACCATGTATAAAAATAAACTAAGACAAAAGAAATAAAGACATGAACAGAAACATATATTTCCCCTGTGTGCAGGGGGGGGTCAAACAACACCGGAGCTGACCTGGACTCATGATGTGCGCTTATAATAATTTACTATTAAATAGCAGAATTCAGACATACAGTTTACAGAACAACATCTTAACGTAGCGCTGTTAGCGCGTGAAATGATGAAAAGGAAAATGGACAACTGAAAACTCTGGCCGGAGTGCAGAAACGAGAGTTGGGGTGAGCACAGGGTTCGCCTAGAGAGAGAGGAGAGAGAGAGAGAGAGAGAGAGAGAGAGAGAGAGAGAGAGAGAGGGAGAGAGAGAGAGGAGAGGAGAGAGGAGAGAGGAGAGAGAGAGAGAGAGAGAGGAGGAGAGATGTAAGCATATTATTTCACAAGATTGTTCCTTACTCATTAGAGTGTGTGCTGTTCTCTAGTTCTGTGGCTCAGTGGTTAGAGCGGTTGACTGCCAATTGGAAGGTTGGTGGTTCAATCCCTGGCCCTGCAGTCCCATGTCAAAGTGTCCTTGGGCAAGACACTGAACCCTCAGTTGTCCCCGATGCTGCGCATCGGAGTGTGAATGTGTGTGAGTGTATATCTGATGAACAGGTGGTACCATGTACGGCAGCCTCGGCCACAGTGTGTGATCCACTCAACATCTTTGATCTTAACTATTAGTCAAAAAACTCGTGTATAATTTGATATAAATGAGGTTTGTTCACCATGAATTCCAAAATAAGTGTGAAACCTATTATTAAACCAGTCAGGTTTTTAAAAAGCGCCCGAAGTGTGGAAAAAAGTGACAAATAAATCCGAAAAAAAGCGACAAAAACATCGGAAAAGCACAGAAAAAAAGTGTTTCAAATTCAATTTTGACCTGGATGGACAAGTTCATGGTTAACAGGAAGACAACTCAAGAGTTAAACAAACAATAAGATTAAAATTATTAGAATAAGAAGATTAAGACTGGATCTTTGAAATATTTTTTTTATTCTCTCCCATCTTTTGGGCGCTCAAGATTTCAACAAACAGAACCAAAAGTGCCAACCAGTATAAAATAAATTAAGACAAAAGAATAAAGACAGGAACAGAAACATTTTTTTCCCTGTGTGCAGGGGGGGGTCAAACAACACTGGAGCTGACCTGGATCATGATGTGCGCTTATAATAATTTACTATAAAAAGCAGAATTCAGACATACGTTTACGAACAACATTTAACGTAGCGCTGTTAGCGCGTGAAATGATGAAAAGGAAACATCTCCTGTGATGAGCACAGTGAGGAATGCTTGTTTACTCAGTTTCAGTTACAGTTTCTACAAGTTCGTATAATTCATATGCCATCATGATTTTAGCAGAAGCATTTTGTGAATAATTATCTTGGGGGAAAAGGGGGGGGAAGATTTCTTGCTAATGAAAGCAAATATGTTTTTCTTTTTGAAAATCAGAGTTCTTCAGTATATGTTTTTCAACCCCTCTTCACATCTGATTCACTCTCTGCTGCAGGAGCTCCAGCTGCCGGGCCACCTCGTTGGGCAGGTCGTCGTTCACCTGCATGGCAAGGTACTTCCTCACCTCCTCCACCTCCCTCTGCCAGAACTCCTGATCCAGGGAGAACAGCTCAGTGAGGTTCACGTCCCCCTGCAGACCCTGCAGGTTCAGGGAATCGGCGCATGGCAGGTAGCCCACGGCAGAGGGCATGGCGCCGGCCTCGCCATTCACCCGCCTGAACATCCAGTCCAGCACGCGGATGTTGTCGCCGAAACCGGGCCACAGGAATCCGGCGGTGGGGCTCTTGCGGAACCAGTTGACGTGGAAGATCTTGGGGAGCTTGGCGCCGGGGCGGTCGGCCATACTCAGCCAGTGAGAGAGGTACTGGCCGAAGTTGTAGCCGAAGAAGGGGCGCATGGCGAAGGGGTCGTGCATGATCATCTTGCCTGCAGAAAAGAAGGGGTACAAAAAGGACAGAACATTTTTTTAGACATCTCCTGGGAAATAAATCCATCTGTACACACATGTAGTGTTTGCCAGGTTCCGGGCAAGTTGCTCACACTTCTAGATTAAAAACTTGCTTGATGAAGTGTTGTTTAAAGGCAGCAATGGGACTCGAGTTGAGACTCCAACTCGACTTGGAATCTTAATTTTTAGCAAATGTATGATGAGCTGATTGTAACCCATAACCTACTTACGTAACACAGAATACTCGAGAGAGTAGGCCAACAAACGTGTCATTCATTCATTAAAAACTCCATGCAACAAGGCCCAAACAAATGAAATACTGATTGCAAAATATGTCCAGTCTAGCTCAGAGACTTGTAAGCATCTCTCAGGGTGCCTCAGGGTAAACTCCCTTAAAATCCATCCAATGAGTCAGATAAAAGAAGAGTATTTTGTCTTTAGACAGATTAGATACTGACCTTTGTGTTCAGCTGCAGCCGTGGCCTCCGACCTCATGGCTGCTCCAACAAACACTCCGTGTTGCCAGCTGAAAGCCTCGTATACCAGAGGGACACCTGAAAGGAAGCAGTCAGAAGTCATTATTTTCGCATATTTCATTGCATCTTCTTCAGCTCCTTTCTGCCCCGTTTTTTCTTTTCACTTATGTGATCCCCCTGCATGCTGCATGCTATATGTACTCCTCTCATTCTATCAGGTTTTCCACCCAGGTCCTGCTCACCTTCTGGCCTGCGGCCTCCGAAGATGATGGCCTCGATGGGGACTCCCTCTGGGGATTCCCACAGTGGATCGATGATGGGACACTGCCCGGCCGGAGTGCAGAAACGAGAGTTGGGGTGAGCACAGGGTTCGCCTAGAGAGAGAGAGAGAGAGAGAGAGAGAGAGAGAGAGAGAGAGAGAGAGAGAGAGAGAGAGAGGGTAAGCATTATTTCACAAGATTGTTTCCTTACTCTTAGAGTGTGTGATGTTCTCTAGTTTTCATCAACTTTTTAGTCATTTGTTGCTCTTTTTTTGCTCATCCTACTTATGAAATGTGCTCTCTTCAATAAACTTGAGAAAAAAAATCTGTTATTGTTTAGTAAAAGTGCGCCAAGGTGCACGCCCATTTGCCAGTTATTCCTGTATCCATTGACCCGTTCTCCAGTGATGACAATTTGAATTTTGGTTTTGGAAAATGAAATGGCTGCTAACTGAGAAAAAAAACAATAACTGAAAACTTACTTTTTCCAAATAATAATTTGAGACATTTGATTGACAGGACGCCACGTCCACAGAGTGGATCACTAGCATGCAAAAGACTACAGTCAACTCATGTTTAGATCATTGCTGATATCTATTTCCTGCATCCAGTGCACTCTATTTTACATCCTGTTTGTTGACTTTGAAGTTGACTTTCCTTCTCTTACCTTCACAATTTGCATTGCCTCTTTAGAAAATAAGTAAAGAGACTCTTACCATCCTGCGAGCTCCAGGGTTTGTTCTTCCAGGAGGTGATGGTGACGCCGTCGGCCAGCGACTGGTCCATTCCCTCCCAGTACACACCGCCGTCGCTGGTCTCTGCAACGTTGGTGAAAACGGTGTTCTTGGTGATTGTCTCCATGGCGTTAGGGTTGGTGTTGACTGAGGTGCCGGGCGCAACTCCAAAAAAGCCATTCTCAGGGTTGATTGCGCGCAGGTTGCCTAGAGAAAGGGACAGGGAACAAAGAAGAGTAAAATGTAAATGAATGAATAACAGAACAGAGTTAGTTCCTAGTAAATATTGTTGTTATTTGAATGCCCTGTTGTTACATTGAACTTCAAAGTCTCGAGTCCCTCACCTTGGTTGTCAAACTTCATCCAGGCGATGTCGTCTCCCACACACTCGACCTTCCAGCCGGGCAGCGTGGGACAGAGCATGGCCAGGTTTGTCTTCCCGCAGGCACTGGGGAAGGCTGCTGCCATGTACTTCTTCTCCCCGGCGGGGTTGGTGACGCCGAGGATCTGAGCGGGAGACACATTTGGTCAGGTTGTTGTGGGCAGTCCATGATATATTGTTATATAAATGTTACTTTATTTATTTTTGTCTTTGTATTCTTTACCAGCATGTGCTCTGCCAGCCAACCCTCCTCTTTGGCGATACGCGAGGCAATGCGCAAAGCAAAGCACTTCTTCCCCAGCAGGGAGTTTCCTCCGTAACCGCTACCGAACGAGACGATCTGCCGGCGGTCCGGGATGTGGGCGACTAACGTCTGCTCGGGGTTACAGGGCCAGTTGTTCACCAAGGGCTCTAAAAGACAAATTTGTTTATTTAAGTCAGTGGACAGCATGAGTTTGGGGGATGGAAGAAAATGTTACTAAATTACAAGTGAATACAGGAACCAGTAGCACCTGGCTGGTAATTATAATGATTGTAGCATTAGTATTTGTAGTTGTAACAGTAGTAGTAACAGGAATGAGCAGATCCAAACAAATCTGCAGATTATTGTACAGTTTTCATTGGTGGCGCTGAACGAAAAATCTGCGGAAACTAGTGGACTATGTTTTCGGCTTTAGGTAGAAATGTGTTAACATTCTGAGCAGAGGCGGAGTTAAAGGGCTGGCTTCTGTGGCTCCAGCCCCAGATGTTGTCTCAAAAGCCCCAAATCTTTTAGCGTTTTAAAATAACTTCCCATCACTGGAGTGGCAAATCAACAGAGCAAAATTTCTATTACTAGGGAAATATTGCCATTGATTCTGTGAAAATAGGTTTCAAGGTGCTGTTCACGCCAAATTCCTACCCTACCTACTGTATGTTATGTAACTTAAAAATAGAAACGTCAGAACATTTTTGGAGTGAAAATAGTCTTCCGCAAAATTTGCTACATGTTCTGGTTTTAAAATGATGGCAGTTGGAGAACAATTAGATATAACATGTAGGCTCTCAAAGATGACTTTTCCTCGACAACTATCATGTTTTCCCAAATGAATGTCCAGATTTTTAAGCAATCTATAATCAATTGTGAAAAATAGTATAGCCGTTAGATGGAGCATACCCATTATAGGTTTGGGATGAGCCCACAAGGTCTGGCTCCGCCCCTGATTCTGAGATTATTGTTTTAATTCTTAAATACAACAGAAGTACACGTGCTTTAGTAGTTATTAAAGTGTTCATCATTGCCTAAAGTGCTGCTGAATAACAGAAAAATGAGTTGATGTTTGTTGACGTACTTTTGAGCGGCAGAGGACAGCCGACAGAGTGCAGACAGCGGACAAACTCGCCTGTCCCCAGAGCGGACAGCACAGCCGTCCCCATACGGGTCATCACCCTCATACTGGCCACCACGTAGGGAGAGTCCGTCAGCTCCACTCCGATCTTAGACAGGGGGGAACCCACCGGACCCATGCTGAAGGGAATCACATACATGGTACGGCCTGAGGAGAGAGAGTCAGAGATTGTCAACATTTTAACCCTAGAGTTATCCTCCTGGGTCAAAAACAGACAAAACTTTGACATTTTTGTCCCCTTTTCAGACTTTTGTACTACTGTACATCAACAGTGACAACAGTCACCCAATAAGATCTAGAGAATAATGCTATATAAGTTAATTTCACTAGATTGTACTGTGTGTATGTGACGCATTAAGAATAAAATGTTATAACTGATAATTGCCGAAACAGGCAAACCTGTTCTTATTCTTAACATTTTTTTACAGTTTTTATTTTATTGCATTTGCTCATCCTGTTTGAATAAAACTATCTAAATACAATAGGCTAAATTGATTCTAACTTTGTTCTCTGTGGTACCTTTCATGCAGCCGGGGAAGCACTGATCCATCGCCTTGTCGAATTCTTCCGGGGACATCCAGCGGCCCAGCTGGCTGACCCCGCCACCCAGCGGTGTGGGCACCGTGTCCCTCTGGTCCCGGGTAACAATCACAGTCTTACTCTCCACACGAGCCACGTCCCTCGGGTCGGTCCTGGCCAACCAGCTGCAGGAAGAGGAAGAGGAGGAAGGAGGGAATGGAGGTAGGAAGTGCAAGAGGGAGAGGAAATTTGATTGCGTTTTTAGAATTTCTTTTTTTTCACAGTAATGGAACAAGTTTGTTATCTGTAAACAAGAGGCAGCACGATCTTTGCTTGTTGAACTTGGACCTGTCAAACCTGAAGCAATGCTCATTGAGGATGTTTGTCGTCTGCTGCTACGCCGCTGTGATCTAACCAAGGGAGCTGGACTTACTGGTTTGTCAGAATGTGGACCTGTCGCAAATATGTTTTTAATTTCAACAGCTGCTGATGACTAACAGATGCACATTGTCTTTAACAACATGACTGCAATCTGCCAATTGCATTGGGTTACCGCCGTCTTGGTTACAGAGACCAGATTGGGAGTCAGGTCATCAGTAAATTTTGGGGCATTTTAGGCCTTTATTTGACAGGACAGTTGAAGACATGAAGACATGCAGCAAAGGGCTGCAGGTTAGAGTCGACCCCAAAGAGTAAACCTCTAAATGTGGAAGCTCGCTCTATTTTGCTGTCTGGGCACCCAAAACATAAACTTAAAGCAACTGTCCTGTGAAAAAACAATTCATTTCTAACTGCTGCCACTCCAGAAACCATGCACCACCCCAGCCAACCTACCAGTTCTCATATTTGGTAAGCTTCTTGATCATCCCCTGCTCCTCCAGCTGAGTCAGGATGGCGCGGTTCTCCTCATCAGAGCCGTCGCAGATGTGGAGGGAGTCGGGCTGGCACAGACTCACGTTGGCATCCACAAACTCCTTGATGGCCGGGCTGAGGGCACTCACATCGCCCTGCAGGATCCTGGGACCGGTCTGTTTCTGGGACTGAAGCTGAGGAGGCATGGCAGAGGAGTCCGGAGAGCGAGCCGATGGAAAGACAAGAGGAAGTCTAGGAGTGGACCTGGCCTAGAGAGAAGATTTAGATTCAAAGAAAGATAGAAGTAGAGTGGACGAAAAGAGGACACGAGAAAATCGTCAAAGAAAGGAGGGAACAAATCAGAGATCAAAGTGAAAAGGAGGGGAGGGTAAAGTGATGGGGAAAAAGATGAAAAAAGAGAGGAAGATTAGAAGATAATCACACACTTTAAAACTGTCCTTCAGTTAACATAATTTTCCATTAGATTGTATCAACCATAGAGGTTAATACAATTTCGCATAAGAAACACACATTTCAAAAAACTACTGTAACTCCTCCAGCTCAGACAGACTCTGGGTGATCATTCCTGTGATACCCCCCCATACTCAGCTGATATCCTCCATATACCTCCTCACATACTAAGTTGAAAAGAAAGAGCATCAGTTTACCTTCAGTAGTGTGTTTGCAGCGGAGAGCCTTTAGCTGGCCTCATCAGTTGAGGTGTCTCTGTTGCCTGTTTGTCAGAAGAGTTCCAAACTGTTTCTCCTTCTGGGTCAGTTGTGTCTGCTGGGAAGAGGGTTGCTTCCTTTTATACCCTGGGATGTCCCAAAAGAGGAGGAGGAGGAGGAGGGTGTGTCTGAGGAGGCTCGTCCTTTGAGTTTTTTGCAAGAACCTGTTGTTCCCTGCAGATCTGAAAAAAACAGTGTTACAGTCCGCCGGTGAATGATTAATCAGCAACGAGAGGTAACGCCGTAACCGGTTCCATCTGCACCCGGCCGAACACTGATAGCTGGAAGTCGGCACAAATCCCACAAATCCGGCACTATCTCTCCCTCTAACACACTCAATCCTGAAAAGGGAAAGCCAAGGGTGATCATGTCTGGGTGTGTGTACAGTTTGTTCTTTTCCTCACTTTTTTTTTCTGTTCGTTTCAACAGGCCATGCAACAATGAAGTGCGATGTGTTCAGAAACGACCCCGGAATCACGTTCCTTGGGCGTGAGAGAAATTCTGCTAAATTAATTGTCTTCAAGTTCATTGACTCTCATGGATTTCTTTACTTTTAAAATTATTTTAAATTGCAGCATGGTGGCCCAATGGTTAGCAATGTGGCCTCACAGCAAGAAGGCTCTGGGCTTGATCCCAGGTCTGTCTGGGCCTTTCTGTGTTGAGTTTAAAATGTTCTCACTGGTATGGGTTAAATGCAGAGAATAAATTTCGTAAATGTATGTGACAATAAAGTACCTTTTGTCTTTCAGCTCAGATAACCCTAAGAGCTTTAAGTCAATCTGACAAACAATATCCATCTCTCTCTCTCTGTGTGTGGAAACTTTCTGTCCTCTTGCAACAGCTGCTGTTGAGCTTTGACCCACATTATTAAGTGATGCAATTCCAGAGTTCATATCGTCAGGCCGGCGTGTGTGACGTGGGAAGCGCCTCTGCTTGCCTTCTTTGTATTGGCTGACAGACGGGGGCTTGCCTTTGTGTGGTTGAGTGTGTGCGTCCATCCGTGCTTGCGTGTAGGCCTGTGTGTGTGTGTGTGTGTGTGTGTGTGTGTGTGGTGTGTGTGTGTGTGTGTGTGTGTGTGTGTGTGTGCGAGTTGGACTCTGAACAAAGACAGACAGTTTAGCCTTTAAGGTGAAAGTGCTGAGAGCTGCAATAAAGTTAGAAGTATTAATAGATTTAGTTTTAAAAGAAGCAGTCGGGTTAAGACTGTGCAGAGAAACCTGTAGAAAGCCTGTAGATGTAATTCTGTTGATCCAGACTAGCAGCAGCCTGACAATGCTATGCTCTGAACGTAATTGTACTTTTTTTAAACTGAATCCTATTTGCAATGGGGGCCAGTTAAGAGTCTTGGGTATCGGGCTAATTTGAAGACCTCCATCACCCCAAAAAACAAGGATCTGAATAACTGCAGAACCGTTTCCCTGACCTCTTTGATTACGAAGTTTTTCGAGTGCTTTCTTATGTGTCACCTGAAAGACTTTACTGACCCTCTCCTGGCCCCCCTGCAGTTCGCCTACAGAGCCATCAGATCTGTAGACGACACAATTAACATGGCACCCAGGACTTCAAGTGGGAGTTGCACATCAGCCTAACAGAGGATTTACTTATTTTTTTCTTGTCTTTTCTTTTCTTTTTTTGATCCCCAGAGGGGATATTACAATTTGGCAGCTGAAGAAACTCAACCTGCCAAAGACAACAACAGTACACTTCTGCACCTCCATCGATGAGTGCATCCTTACCTCCCATCACCATCTCTATAGTCTCACATTGCGGAGCCACGGTGCCACTGCAAAACAGCCTCGGGAAGGAACTTGTTTTGGTGGAACGTTCAGAAATTGTTTTAGTTGTAACAGAAAACTCAGATTGGACAGATAGTCTAGCCATTTGTCTGGAGTCACCCTGCAGAGACCTGAGGAGCAGTGAACCATAGTCCTCATGAATCCACCAGTTTAAAAAACCCAACACAAAGACAAGGAAGGTGAATTCAAAAAAAGTGAGATCTTTCGGAATTTCCGGCATAACAAGCGCAAACTTGGAAGTGGAACGTCATGGACATAGACTTAGTGATGGCTGATTGAAGCTTCGCGAATCAGTGTCTTTATTTTCTTAGCCCACTAGATGTCACTCTCTGTTCAACAATAGTTTGAGAATGTACCAACATGCAACGCCTTAGGTCTTTGTTTTAAAACCAAGAGTGCCATCTAGTGGGCTCAGAAAATAAAGTCACTGGTTCACAAAGCTTCATTCGGCCATCTCAATACATCATAAACAATACAAAATTGAACAACTACCATCTCTATGATGTCCAATTTTGTATTGTTTATGATGTATTGTAGTGCGTGCAACGTACATTCGTTACTGCATTGTCCAGAGAGTTGTAAAGAATCTAATGAGAAGCTAGTGAGGATCCTATAGTATATCAAATTACATGCTTCAAAAGAAAGAATTTTTAGGAAGTTGAAGTGTGTGTGTGTGTGTGTGTGTGTGTGTGTGTGTGTGTATGTGTGTGTGTGTGCGTGCGTGCGTGTGTGTGTGTTACCATCTTACCACTGCAGCCACAATGTTCTATAATAATGGGGTGACACACTTCAATTTTACACACTTCACAACTTAATTTAACTTTGATTTTCCTCAACTGGCACTACAGCCTCATATTTACATTTTTAGTCTTTACAATCACAGGTTCCTATACGTATTCTGTCACAATTTGCATGGCCTGTGTGTGTGAGAGCAGACATCGTTGGACAAAATGTTTCTAAACACTTACAACATCCTCTGATTGCCTGATGTCTGTACTGTGTATGTGTAACATGAGCTTATATATTATTAATTTCCACTGCATGACAGTGTCAAACATAAGCCAGGGGTTTGTGTTAAACTGGCACAGGGAGGAAAAAACAATAATACGTATCATACACTGATGAAGACATGCTACATGCCATGTGTTCTGCCAAGAGAATAAGCTAAACAGACATCTCAACTGTCAAAACTATAAGATGTCAGTCAGTTGGATGCGTTTCTGAAACACAACAAGTATTTTTTATCTTTGAGTTATAGTAGCTCTTTTCTCTGGGAAAACGTATTAAGCAACAGGGACTTTTCATTCTCAAAAGAATCCTGTTCACCATTTTGTGCATTGTTTAGAAAGATCTCCGTCCTCATGAAAACAAAGAAACAAAATTGAAGCACTGTTAAGAGCAGAAGAAGAAGATGTTGGCCAATAAGAAGCTTGAAAAAAAGCTGATTCCGGAAGATTTTTGATTTGATTTTTATCCACGAGACACGCGAATTGCGTAAAGACTTTTTGAGATTTTGTTGCAGACATTTTTCGGGGGGCTCAACGCAGACGTTACATTAGAGAATCTGCTTCCTGTTTACACCGGCAAGTGCAGAATATGCAAATGATCATGTGATATGCATTTGTCTTTAATAAAGAGACAAAGTCCCACCCTTCTACTTCCGGTCCATGGGACCTACCTTTTCAAAAAATATGAATGGGAGTCAATGAGAGATAATAATTATTTCTTCGTCCGGTTCAAATTGTGCCATGCATTTCATGAATGATGTGTGTAAAATTAAAAGATAATTTTACACATAAAGAGATGTTAGGGAAGAAGTTGAACAACATTAGGTTTTGTGTGAGATCTCTTAGAGAACTACGTCTCTCGTCTCGAACGATATACGTCACCAAAGAAATATGGTTGTCTCCATGCCGAGCTTTACCGTCTTCTTCCAAGACGAAGGCAGATGTATCAGAAGAGGTGAAAACCATTATAAATCGGGTCAAGAGCTGCAGCTGCTCAAAGTGTGTGGAGGGAAGATGTGGTGACATCAGGCAAGTGACTTGGACCGGTAGTCCGTCTAATTACGTATTCTTGACATGTAAAAATAGTTTTTTTACTTTGAAAACATCCTATGTGTAATCCAAGGCACAAGTCGATCAGGACCAGAAAATATTTTCTCTTTAGCCATTGACCACCGTTAATTTTTTTCTTCAAAGATAGGTCCCAGACGGAAGGGGCGGGACTTTGGCTCTCTATAATGGGGCAGCTGTGGCTCAGGTGGTAGGGTCAGTGGTCCTCTACCAATGGGAAGGTTGGTGGTTCCTTTCCTGGCCCTTGCAGTCTACATTTCAATGTGTCCTTGGGCAAGACATTAAACCCTGAATCGGTCCCGATGCTAAGGTGTATGGTAACCTCGGCCACCAGTGTATGAAGTCGTTTAGACTATAGAAAAGGGCTTCTAAAACATAATGAACTGCCTTTTCTGCAGTGTGCCACAAAGTAAAATGTCAGTGACACATTACAGTAAAATTAAAAAAGAACTTCAAATTCTTGCAAAATTGCAACTTTAAATTTCTGATTGATAGTAATGCGGTCTTTGGCATACTTTTGGGTTTAGTGAACTCTGGTGTTCTTCATCAGAGTGTTTCTGGAGTGACGACAGCAGCAGGTTCAGCCGCGGTCCGAACAGGGCAATGCGTGATTCAAACTCTACAGCAAATAGACGCTGCCTTAGAAGAGGTTAAAGTACCAAGTACACTGATGTAAAACCATTTGCCTGATAACAAGAGTCTTTGTCATAATGTAATACATTGTAATGTATGTTTTGCCTGACAATCTGGACACTGGCACAAGCATCAAAAGTGTAAAATAACAATTCCCAAAGTCAGTAGAGATTCAGTAAACTATTTAAAGAATTTAAATTTGTTAAGTAGGATCTAAGTACTTCTGCCACTGTGTATAGTGTTGTATAGTGTAAAATAAAGTGCAACAACACCAACATGTAATAATTATCTTCCGGGCCTGGAAACGTTCCAGACCACTGCATACAATCTCTAAACGTTATGTATGATAAAGCTTTTTTGAAACTGTGACAGTTATCAGGCAACATAAATTACAGAAGAGGTTACGAAAATAATCACAGAATAGTATAAATATAACTCAACAGTTTACAATTGTATTGACTTTAAAGGAAGATGTTATTACTGGAATTGTTGGGTCTTTGTAAATTACAGAGTGTGGTCTAGACCTACTCTATCTGTAGAGTGTCTTGAGATAACTCTTGTTATGATTTGATACTATCAATAAAATTGAACTGAACTGAATTGAATCAATTAATTCAAATCTATTGTACATCAGGTGTATCCTTTAAATGTTTCATTGTATTTAATAGGAAAGCTGCGTTGACTTTTTAGCATGAAGGTATGCAAACAGGTTGATTTAAAAAATAAGTTTGGTAACACTGGGGGAAAAAAGAGAAGGGTATTTACGCAGAGTACAACGTTTTGTCATATCATTCTGCTAGCGTTATACAGTCTGTTGTAATCTAGGTGTTTTCAGATTATGAATTTGAGTGGAATATCAGAGATAGAAGAAAATGTGATATGTGTCAAAATAACAAAAACATAACATAAGCATGAGTGAAGTTTGTGTGGTTAGCTTAAGGAGAGCTAACCAGGGTCCATGAGAGCTACGCATAGGACGGAGAAGCCGCCATCTTGTTCAACACTCACTATCACTCCTGGTTTTTGCTAGAAACATTAATGTATTAAAAAGTCCTAATTGTTTGTATAGTGAGATGACGTAGTATTAAGAGCGACAACGGTTGCGAGTAACATGAATGCCCGAAAAACAACACAGGACTTTCACACAGGAGATCGGAGTTGGTGTCCCGCATGTCTCGTTTCCTAAACCCAACTGTTGCTTTTCTTTTTTTCTTTTGGTGTGGCAGTAGCTCAATCTGTAGGGAGAAGGGTTGGGAACAGGAGGGTCACCGGTTCAAGTCTCAATCTGGACCAAAAGTTTGAAGTGTGTATTGGTGGCTGGAGAGATGCCACTTCACTTCCTGGGCTTCTTGAGCAAAGAACTGTACCCCCCTAACAGCTCAAGGCACTGGTCCAGCTGCCCACTCACTCGGACATCTCTCCATTTGTCCACATCCTGAGCATGCGTGTGTATTTTAGGCCTGTGTGTAGTGATACTAACAAAGTGTATTCAGAGTGTGAATTGTAATTTCCCCACTGGGGATCAATAAATATCATAAATTAAATTAAACCCAACTGTCCTCTTCTTGTCCCGCGTGTCACAGAACACACACACACACAAGTACCCTTTACAAGCCCACCCACAATCTTTTCTTTAACCATACTGCGTCAAAAGTGACGCCAATAGCACGTCTAAATGTAAGGCTAAAGGAGACTTTTAGCAAACGCCAAAGGTACCAAGAATCCATATTTTACGTGATGGGCATGAGAATGTGTTGCAGCAGTACATACCCCACCAATCATGCCACAAGAGGCTCTTATATTCAGAACACAATCAAAGCCACGTACAGTATTGTATCAAGGCATGGTCTCGATCAAACTAAAAAGCTAGTCTAGTCCAAGCAATGGCTAACGGCCCCACGCCTGTAACCATATTTTGTAACTACATTTTGTACTTTTTATGTAGCAGATTATTTACATGTCTACAAATACGTTGTAAGATTTTACTTTAGCATATTCAGTGCTCATGAATTTAGTGTAATACAAGGTTTTTCCTGCCATTGTGAGACTTCTCAGACTCTTCTCAAATCTAATGATTATAGTTGTAGCTTTATGAGTGTTATTTATTTATGATCTGATCTAGCTTTTTAGGACACAAATATGGTCATAACAACGGTCTTAAATGATGTGGAAAAGAGATGCAAAACTACCACAAAGGGAATCAAATGTTGCAACAACAGCTGTGTGTAGCTCCCCTTCCTTTGTTCTGGCCTAAGAGTCGATCATGATTTTTAGAAACAAAGAAAGCCAAAAGACAAGCAGATCAGAGAGCAGTAGTAAAGACTGACTCCTGATGTTGCACGATAAGAACTGATGTCTTTGATCGGAGCGCCACCATGTGTCTCTTTAATATAATGCAATCCACACTAGAGACTAGACGGACTTACTGTATTTTAATAAAACATATGCAGTGAAAAGACCGTGAAGATCTGATGGTTTCTGTAGCAACATTTGCATCATTTACTACTGTAAACTGTTGATTATGGCGAGCACAGCGAGGCCACTGTGGCCCTAAAGCTGTTTGGCAGCAAGGGAGAAGCACAAAACTTAAAATTACTCACTTAAAGGAACTAAGATTTGTTAATACCTGGAGGAAACCTTGGACTGATTATTTTTATTGACTTCAAATTATGTACCCACGGTTTTTGTAGGCTACTGACTGTCATCAATGTATTTTTTCTTCTTTTGTTACGAAATTTTAGGCCTTTAGGTGCGAGGACAGATAAAGACAGGAAATGCAAGAAAGAGGGGGAACGACATGCAGCAAAGGGCCACTGGTCGGAATCGAACCTGCAGCTGTGGCAGTAAGGACTACGCTTTTATTTACACGGGGGGGGGGCGCACGCTCAACAAGTTGACCAGGGCAACTTGGGCACCAGAGCACCCCCGTTTTTTCTTTACTGAGTTGATATTGATCTCCATTTTAAAAACGTAAGAAATGTCATTAAAAGAAAAACAGTTCACAGTAGGAGTCAAGCCTCAGCAGCTGAGCTTTGCTACTTTCATTCTCTGGTGGTGTTCGGTTTCCTGTGTAAAGTCTGACGGTTTTTTCAGGATCCAAACTTTTTGAACTTCTTCATGAACGTTGTGATTCATGATCAAATGACCAGAGTTTGTGTTCACTGACTGTTTAATCACCCCACTCTCTGTGCTTAACACATAATAAAACGCTTTAGTGGCCACGAGGGGATATTGTTGGTTTTTCCATGGTCTGAGTGAATACTCAATTCTTATTGGCTGCAGGGTGTCCATAAAAAGTGTTATATGACGCCTACTAAAGGAGTTCCAGTGTTCTGAATGAATGTGCTACATTAAATCAAAATGGAAATGTGAATCGGCCATTTTTCCAACACAACAGGATGGCGCTAACATAAAAGATGCAAGAAGGAAGTTACACCACCCCTCTGAACTGACTTTGTTTCACACAACATTATCTCACCTCCCGTTCGCTGTTCAGGTTGCTACTTCAGGCCGCGGCCGACGGTAATGTTACACATCGCGGATAAAATTGTTCGTAAAAGTTATTGTATTTATTGGGGACAATGACAGGGCTGGATAGCTAGCTTGTCTTGTTTTTCAACATGCTGTCAAGTTATGTTTTACTGATTGACAACTGTACAGTACACAATGTTATTGACTTTGAACCTTGCTAGCATGGCGTTAGCTTCTGGCTCGTAGCTGAGCTGAAGGGTTCTACGAGCTGAGCGGACTGTGAATATCTCCCGTTGCTAAGGGTGGCAAGTCGTTTCTACGGTCATTCCTATTTCCTGGAGGAGTGAACAATGTTTGCATTGCATAAGAACCTTACAGGATGGGAATGATTGTTCCAGGTATTAGTCAAACCCTCAGGCGTAACCAGAGAAACAGAGTTATGTTTGGAAAACCTTTATATTTCAATTGCAAAGCGTATTATATCATACCATATCAAATATCAACTAATGTTGTTGTTTTTTTTACATTAAGTGACCATGGTATAAGCGGGTCAATGCCCTTCGAGGTGTCCATTGTCTTACTTAAACAAATTAAATAGATCGGGATTTGTTTTTTAGAAGCATTTACTCAGAAAAAATTTTTCCCAATTGTGTTGTTATTGGTGTTGTTCTTTAAAAATGCACTTACCGGTGCAATGGGTGATTTGTAATGAGAAAAGGCTGGAATAGACCAGATGTTTAACGGATCACTTTGAGTGGTCTCAGTAGTCAAAAGAGAAGGATCGTCTGCTAACTGCACAGAAGTGGTTGAGAATCCACAGCAATGTGGTCTTATTGTGGATTCAACATGAAATGCTTCATGTACCTGCTCTCTCTGTGTCTTTTCTCTCGGTCTGTGGGTGAGTTCTTCTACTTTTGTCCATTTTTGAGTATCCATTGATTGTTTTGTGTAAGCCTTAGGGCCACACAGCATGTTGGGGTTGAACTATGGCTGTTGATGTCTCAGAAAGTCAGATCTTTTACAGATAGAAGCTTTGTATCCATTACTGCATGTCTCAAGCCTTTTTATACCGTGTACACACACCATGTACTGTCCAACTGGGGGGTGGGACATGTAATGTAAGTCTTTAGTTTAAAGAAGTTCCACGTCAACCAGATAAAGCATTCAAAAGCGGCCTTAACTTTTGTGCATCAGTAATAATAATCCAGCAATATAAAAGAACACTCTTTCTGTGCATATTAAATACTTTTACATCTGATACTTGTAGTACATTTGCTGGTTATACTTTTGTTCCTCAACTTATGAACTAAAATTATGAATGCCTTTAACTGCAGTATTTTTATAGTGTGGTAGTGCTGCTTATGCCCTTTTTATCCCCTTTATCCCAAAGGCACTATGGAGCATTGGGCTTATAAAATCACAAAATGCTTAAACATAGTAGACGTTGTTAATATCTTTGTAGACTGAAAGTGTGTCTTACTTCTGCTTTTTTATTTTTGTATCCTCCAATGATCTGAATGAGGAAATTGAGCTTCACAGCAACTCTGTTCGGTCTCAAACAATAGTCCAGTGTGCACAAAAACTTTGCATACTCTAAATTGACTTCCTGTCTGATCAAAATTTCATGGCAATCTATCACAATAGTTGTCGAGATGTTTCAGGGTTAAGGATCAACCCCCCTTTATACCCCCATGTTAGAAAAAAAACACATCAAAAGTGCCTTCGAGGGGCCCTTTCAGTGGAGAAACATGATGTCCTTCAAGTGTAGAAAACATTATAAAATGCCTGTAGGGGGCTCTTCCAGGGGAGAAAATCTGATCAGGTTTTGTTAGGGTGTTTTCCAAGTCAAGAAAACATGATAAATTTCCCTAAGGGTGCCCTTCCAGTGGAGAAAATATGATGAAGTGCCCAGTGGAGAGCTGAAAAGAATTTGCTTTGACGTAGTACAACTTAGATTTTTAAACTGCTTAAAGCTTTAGTGCGTAACTTTTTAATATTAATGAACATCCATTACATTTAAGCCATTGCCAAATGAGTTGCTACAAAGCTTATTAAGACTATCAGCTTCACACAACTCTCTCTGTATTTCTCAGCATGGCTATGTTCAGAAGATTGTGGCATCCGGTGACATTGCTGCGCAGAAACTGTGTGGAGGAGGGGCGGGGGGGGGGGGCGGAGGGGACGCGTGGAGCACCGACAGTGTTGTTGTCGTTACTTAGAATTCCTCATGAGGGCGACAGAAACTATGCACTATAGCTTTAGCATTGTTTGGGCATGTAAATTACCACATTTTAAATACTGCTTCTCCTTCACTTTTCAGAATATGAGGCAGATGGAAATGGATACTTCATGTATGCAGACTTCTGGTGTGCCGTGTACTCCAGAGACCGGGAGCAGGTGGAGTATCTGGTCGACTGGTATTTTAACAAAGAGTTTACGATGCAGTACAACAGCACCGTGGGGAGCTGGGTGGGCTTCACTCCAGCTGGATTAGTATCTGCGTCTGTGTTAAATGAAGACAAGCATGATCGTCTGCAGAGGAAAGTGGAGAAAGAATTGATATGTGTCAATAATGTCAATTTTATGTTTAACACAACCGAGGAGAACATTGGTAAATATTCAAACACTCAACACATGATCTATGTTTCAGTCTTGTGTGTGTGTGTGTGTGTGTGTGTGTGTGTGTGTGTGTGTGTGTGTGTGTGTTTTAATATACAGAGCTTTCGTCAGGATGGTTAGTCCAGCTGAGCATTGTATTTTGTTCTAGCAAGCAGGGAGCTCTCTTGGCGCCTCTCTGTCAGCTCTACGAAATCTATGCTGTCTATTTTACAAATATTAATAGTCTAGGTCAGAGGGGTCAACGAGGCAACAATGGAGGAATTAAAGACGATTTCTACTGGACGTCCTGCTAGCAAGTGTGCAGGAATCACAGTTAGCTGGGTGGCCTCTATGCCTCCATTTTAATCAGGAGCTGGGGTGTCCTTTCCCGAGACTTGGCTGAATCCTGGAGGATGGCACCATTTAACAGGATGACTCTTTTTCTGTGTGCCAATTTGATGACCACATTCTGCTGTGTGATAAATCATGCACATATTTAAGGGTGATGATCAGATTTTACGGAAATTGTACCTAGTACAATTACCTAGTGCAATTGTACCTAGTACAATTTCATGTGACAAATAAAATTGAATCATTGATTGACTGTTTGATTGACAGCTAGCCTGAATCTGTCCAAAGTTAAAGGCACACCGACACCTTTAAAACCCATTTATTAACACATTGTATCTTCTTAATTTAAATCATACGCAAAGAAACTGCAAAAACAAGGTTTTGTGGTTCAAGAGAATTTATGAGTAGGAACTATTTCTTGATAAACAGCCCTTTATCCATCCGCCCAGGACTTGACTGCAGTAACTCGGGCTCTGTGTACAGTAAGTTGCCAGATTGGTGAGCACAGGTACGATGTGCAGGCTTTTGCTTTTAGCATAATGCTGCCAGACCTGGCCACCTCACTGTGACGACACAATCACTATTAACCGTGATATAGTTCCTGCGCATAACTCTCCTAAGAAAACTATTAAACAAACAAAAATAAATTGTCTTTATATGGGAGCTTTAGAGTTTTCTTTTTCACTTCAGACAAAGCCTGGTTAGCTGTTTTTCCCTGTTATTCAGTCTTTATGCTAAGCTAGGATAACCAAACCCTATGCATGTGCCATCTTTCAGTAAAATCTCTTCACTTTCTGATCTCAGCTGAACCCAGCGTCACTCTTGTGGAGACCACCAGCTCCAGCAACAACACCATGCTGGCGTGCAGCGCATATGACTTCTACCCCAAATACATCAGGGTGACGTGGTACCGGAACGGACAGGAAGTGACCTCGGGCGTGACCTTTAGCGGGGTGATGACAAACGGAGACTGGACCTATCAGGTCCACTATTACCTGGAGTACACACCTGGCTGGCAGGACAGGGTCAGCTGTATGGTGGAGCACGTCAGCCTCAAGAAGCCCAAGATTTATGACTGGGGTGAGGATGGAGCTACAATTATGTTATATTAGTAAAGTTAGCGCTCATCCGTTTTCCTTCCTTTGAAATCACAGAGGTTTCTGCAGCGTTAAAACCACGGTTGAAGCGCCTCGCCGAATGTTAACAGACCTTTTTAAATTTGTATTCTTCAGTTTGTTTCCTCTTTTTGTTGCTTTGCTGCCAAAGTCAAAGGTTTGGGGTCACTTAGACATTTCCATACTGCTCCATCTATAGACAAAATACCAGCTGATCTGAGGGGGGGGGGGCTGATCTTTAATGTAATATCGCCCATACATCGCCATTATCAGCAACCATTCATCCAATGTTTCAAAGGCACATTCTGTTCACTAATCTGATATCATCTTTATCATTTAAAAAAAACATAAAAATATTGGAGAAGCCTTTTTCAATTATGTAAGGACATAATATAATCTGAAATCTGCTGCCCAGGTTAAAAAAAAACAATGCAATGGTTTCAGCTGCTATTCTGTCTATAATGGAGCAATGGAAATTTCTAAGTGACCCCAAACTTTTGACCGGTAGTGTACCTTTAACCCTCATGTTTTCCTACATAAATGTTCTTTTTAACTACCCAATTACCCAAAATAACATGATTAATTCCACACAACACTATGTGACAAGTAAAAATCTCCAGTATCATTCATTTTGGGGCGTCTTCTTCAATTTTATAGTAAGTGCTATAAGTGCTTTTGAAATAGTATTGAGTAAAAGTTGACATATTCCAGTCTGTGATTATCCATGAACATACTTTCTTTCATTTTAGTCTAAATAATTCCTTATTTCTGAGTTTCTAACTCAAACATTAGGTATAATTTCATATATGTGAGGTTTATCGACCATAAATTCCAAAAATAACTGTAAACTAAAGTAATAAGTCAGTGTTACGTAGTGTTGAAAACGTCAAAAAAGTGGCAAAAATTGAAAAAAAAAGCATCAAAAGTGTAGAAAAAAAGGAACAAAAACACGAGGAAAACTTTAAAACGTTGAACAAAAGCGTTGTCTTTTGCTGAATGAGGTAATGGTGATCGAGCCAGTGGGAATACCCCAAGCGGGTCCCAGTCACCATCATTACCCAGCAGTCGTTGCTCCACCAGAGAGCTATAATATAGCTGCACAGCAGGCGCTCTTAGATTCATTTGTCTTTGAATACTGCTATTTCCAGTATTTGCTTGCCCTGCAAATATACGTTTACTACAGCCGAACAAACCTCACCATAGAAAATTAAACTTCAAAAACAAGTGACACTGAATGTGACAGTGATCCAAAACACACCTGCAATTACCGCCTATCGCCAAGCCGCCAAAGAAAGCAAAACAAAGATTTTCGAGAATTTATCTTTAGGTGCAGCATTATTTTTCATTAACAGGAATTGTGTCTTTGCACATATAATAGACATTACTGTTGTCCTTTTTTTGCAGATTCGTCCATGAGTCAGTCTGAGACAAGCCACCTGATTGGTGCAGTGTCCGCCCTGCTGTTGGGAGCAGTGTTACTGTCCTCGGGACTGATCCACTACAAGAGGAAAAGCTCTGATCCACGATTTTCAAACACTTTATAATCCAATCATAATTACCCTGTTAAATCAGACAGCCATTAGCATATGTTCAACCTGGACCTCATTTTCCACGCATTTGAAAAATTAAAGAAAGCTTTATCTACATAGCCCATTTCACACAAACAGCTGCTATGTAGATAAACCTGCTTTATCTACATAGCACATTTCATGCAAATCAACGTCTGAGTGATTTGGAACTTGTCCGAAGCACGTTAAAATCAAGGAAGACAAAAAAAGTCCAGGGTGCTCAGGAACTTCAGTCAGATGTTTGAAGGTGCTCTTTGGGGTTGGGAATTCAATTAAGTGTAGAAAATCCAAGGCACTCTCCTTCTAAATTATTTGAAAAGCCTTTATTTTACTCGATATTTAATAATAACAAAATTTAAAAGACATAGGGAGAAGTAACCCATGCATAGCAGCACAGATAGCCTTTTTCAGGGTGTGTTGGCTAATTGGAAACACCTGAGTGACATGATGAGTCACCACATGAAAACATGCTAAAACAATCCACTAGGTGGTTGGCTGTAAATGTTCACATGCAGGAAAACAAAAAACAGTTCACCATGTTCACTAGGCTTGTTATGGAGGGCTGAATTAGGACTGTATATTAAGATATATCGTAAATATCCACAAACAGAGAGAGTCCACTAAGTGGCTACATAGCAAATCAAATCTATTTCTTTATTCAACCCAGGGTACACTGTGGCCTGTAAATCATACACTGTATATGAAGTGTTTCTTTCTGTAAAAGTAGTTTTAAGTGGTCACCACCTTGAATGTTCATTTTGATCGTTTCTAAACCATCAACCATTAGGCCTTCTTGATCACTGTTTTGCACATTTTGGAAGTGTTTTGCCATAGGATAATCCAAATTGGCTTTTCTAATGGCATCTTTGTGTTCGGATACTCTGGGCCAGATGTACGTCCATTTGCGGATGTAGCGCTGTGATACATAAGCTTACGTCGTATTTACCAAACCTCCAGTTCATGGGGTGATCAGAGCCTTTCTCTGCCCATTGTACCGTCAATTACCCACATTTAAAAGCACAATTGAATGGGCAAGGTCAAAGAAATCTTCCTTGATAAGTGTTATTTTGGCATTAGTGGTGGGAAAATGTATGCGCGCAGTAACAAAGCGTCAAGGACTCGTGCTGTGATACGGCTGAGTGCAGACTGCGATATTCCCACAGCTGATGCTATGACTGTTTGAAAAGATCCTGATGAAAGTGTTATATATGAAAGCATCAAACATGCATTTTCGATGAATGAGATGAGAGTGTATCCAGTCCCTCGTCCCTGTTTGCTCAGCACCATTCAGGATGCCGCAGTTCTTTTACTATGGGGGTCTATGGGGTGAAACGTGCACCTATGGGTTAGTTTTTGGTGAGTTGTTGAGGTATTTCAGTCTGGACCAAGACAGTGGGACTGCAAACACAAACATGTCTGAGTTCCCAGCGACCAGTCCAGTGGTTCCATCCCACCGTCGCCACGGTTACACACACAGGACAGAGGGAAGATAAATGTGCCAGGGAACTCCGTCTCCATAACGACAGTAAACAGGTCTGTCAGTGTGGCTTACACACAGGTGAAACATTAGCCGGACAGAGAAAAGAAGCCACACACGCACGCACATTGTATCTGACACTCACACACACACACACACACACACACACACACACACTCACACACTCACAGTGGTCAGGACAGATGGCGGATTCCCAGCGAACATCTGAGCCCATCAACGCTGTGCATCAAGATGAAATCTGGTAAACCTGCTCACTGCTAGCCTACTTGTTTCAGTGCTGTGCATCATTTGTTTTTATTTCAATCACTTTTTTATGAAAAAAGCCAAAGCTTTTCACTTGTGTTTTACTTGGGTGTGGGGGAATTATTGTTACGTTGACTAGATGTTAATAATTCTGAATAGTAAGTTCTCATACTATGTTGTTTTGAAAATATACCCTGTGTTTTTTTTCTGTATGCTTATTGGCTGTTAATATGTTTTTATCTATATTCCTTTTCACTATCTCTTCTTTCTTCTCTTTTCTTCTTAATTTGACGTGTGTGTGTGTGTGTGTGTGTGTGTGTGTGTGTGTGTGTGTGTGTGTGTGTGTGTGTGTGTGTGTGGTGTGTGTGTGTGGAACAGTTTACTCTCTTTGCTGTATTGCATTATTGTGTGTGTGTGTGTGTGTGTGTTGGAAATCACATGTAAAAGTGGAGAAGGATGAATGACTGTAACCATTATATAATGCTATTGCTGGTAACATATTGTCCTTATTCATATTCCTTTTCACTATCTCTTATTTTCTTATTGCATACATACATACTGTACCTACACACATTTAACTGTTTACTGTTTTTCTTTTCCTTTCTTCTTCTTTTTTTACCATCTATCTACGGCAGATTAAATAACAACACATCCATACTAGACTTAGTGTTTAGATGCCAAGGAACCATACAGTCATTGTGCAATGCTATCACTTCAAATCCTTTTTTTGTGTCTCTTTAATATATTTGTTTTAAATGAACCAAGTAGTAGCAAGACAACAAGACAACATTTCATTATTTGGTATGCAATAGTAACGGGAAAACATTGTCATGAAAAATACCACGTTATGATGTGAAAAGGGTCTTTTAGTGTGGGAAGATGATCTCTCTTGAGACTCTGCAAATGTTTTTTGGGCAGTTGCAGCAGGACAGATCAGCCTGCTTCATGCTCGCTCTATGGCCCTTGCTGAAATCAAGGTTTTCTCTCCATATTTTGTTTAAACAACGATAAGCCATTTATTATTTTGTTAGCATTCAACAATACAAATAAAGTTTGATGATGAGGAGGTTCTTGTGTTCTGTTTGGAGTCGCTGGTAGAAAAACCGTTTTGTTTCCTTTTCCTGTCTGTGCTCTATGAAGCACGATATCACATAAAAAACTTAAACTTATCCTTTGTGTGTGTGTGGTGTGTGCGTGTGTGTGTGTGCGCATGCGTGTGTGTGTGTGCGCGTGCGTGTGCGTGTAGGAAATCACATGTAAAAGTTGAGAAAGATTTGGCAGAAGTCTGGCCCAACAAGTGGGGCTTCCTCACCGAGGCCTACAAGGAGGTACACACACACACACACACACACACACACACACACACAAACAGGTCTGGTGGTAAACCATGTTCACACACTGCCATCTACTGTTGATAAAAAGTACCTGAGCAAGATACCAGATAACATACAGTATATTATATTAGCAGCAAATAAATTGTCCTCTCGAAACAATAGAAAACGCAGATACTGTTTCTTTGTCTTTGCAACACACAAACACACATCTCTCTGTGACGTGTGTTTCAGTACGAGAGGGAGAGTGTGAAGATGAAGGAGGTGGTCAAAGTGGATCTTCCCCATCACCTGGCAGAACGACCTCCAACCCATCCAGAAAAACTAATCCATGTATGCTAACCATCTATCTGTCTGTCTATCTATCTATCTATCTATCTATCATTCTATCTATCTATCTATCTATCTATTATCTATATGTATCTATACTATCTATCATCATCTACTATCTATCTATCATCTATCTATCTATATCTATCTATCATCTTATCTATCTATCTATCTATCTATCTATCTATCTATCTATCTATCTATCTATCTATCTATCTATCTATGTATCTATCATCTATTGTATCTATCTATCGAGCTATCTATCTATCTATCTATGATCTATTCATCATCTATCTATCTGGCTATCTATCATCATCTATCATTTTGTATTTGTACATTATCCTATCTATCTATCTATCTATCTATCTATTATCATATATTAATCTACATCTACACTATCTATATCTATCTATCTATCTATATATCTAGCATCTATCTATCTATATCCTACTATCTATCTATCTATCTAGATCTATGCTATCTATTTTATCTATCTATCTATTATCTATTATCTATCTATCATCTATCTATTATCTATCTATCTATCTATCTATCTATCTATCTGATCTCTATCTATCTATCTATCTATCTATCTAGCTATCTATCTATCTATCGATCTATAATCTATCTATCTATTCTTATCTATCTCATCTATCTATCTATCATCTATCGTCTATCTATCTGTCTCTATCATCTATCTATTCTATCTATCCTACTATCTATCTTATCATCATCATCTATTCATGATCTATCTATATCTATCTATATCTATCTATCTATCTATCTATCTATCTATCATTATCATATCTATCTTCATCTTCTATCTATCTATCTATCTATCTTATCTATCTAGCTATCTATCTATCTATCTATCTATCTATCTATCTATCTGTCTGTCTGTCTGCTATCTATCTATCTATCTATGTATCTATCTATCCAGGCCCGGCCCTAAACAATTTGGTGCCCTAGGCAAGATTTTAGGTGGCGCCCCTTGCATCACTGTACAGTTAACTGATGTTAAAACTAACAGATAGCGCTCGCTATTTATTGATTAGCCAACTATGTCATGCTAACGGCTGATGCTATTATCAATCATTGTTCTGCAACAGCAAAATATATCATTATCATCATCACCTTTACTGTAACATACCTCTGTCTTTGTCATTTTTTCCTCTTACTTTTCTTTTTTTCCTCCCCTGGCACCAGACAGTTTAGGACGCTTTGACATTATGAGATTTAGATGCAGGTAAAAGAAGTCGGGCTTGTTTTTTTAATTAAGGTGACGTTATATAAGGTGACCAGATTTCTCAGACAAAATCCGGGGACATTTTCAGCTCAGAAGCATATTTACCTCCAAAACAAGTAATGTTTTTATTTTTGTAAAACTTAAAACGGGGACACTAGACCTAGAGCTGTTCTCATTAGGGGCTGAGCCCCCCCCCCCCAAGGTATCATCCTAGACCCACCCCTGCTGCTAGTTCCTACTCCACTCCACTACACCTCAAGATAGAAAGTCCTAATATTTCAAAAATAAAAAATCCATCCTTATATTTCAAGATAAAAGTCCTAATATTTCAAGATAAAAAGTCCTAATATTTCAAGCTAGAAAGTCTTATATTTCAAGATAAAAATCCATCCTTATACTTCAAGATAAAAAGTCCTAATATTTCAAGATAAAAAGTCATAATATTCAAAGATAGAAAGTCTTAATATTTCAAAATATAAAGTCCTAATAGTCCTAATATTTTAAGATAGAAAGTCCTAATATTTCAAGATATAACGTCTTAATATTTCAGATAGAAAGTCCTTATAGTCCTAATATTTCAAGATAGAAAGTCTCAATATTTCATAATGTTGGAATGTTTACTGAACTACTGACAGCTTTGCTTTACTGCTCAAGGCTGTTTCTGGAACAGCTCATTGAGAATCAGATACAATAAAACTACTGAGGACATATTTTCCTTTGACATTGATGCAGTATTAAACGAGATCGCTAGTTAAGTTAATGGGATAATTGTCCAGCTTGTATTTACGTTCATAAAAGTGCTTGTTTTGCTGCTAACAGACTCAGATTAATATTCTAAGTGTCTGACAACATTATGGGAAGGATTTCTAAGGAGGTCGACCTTTCTGTTAAAGATTAAGATCCTTTTTAAAACATAAAGTCCGCGAAATTGCGTTCGCTAAACGCACCAGACTCCATGTAAATAACCAGTGATTTTTAACATCGTAAATACGGCTTCTAAAACATCTCTGAGCACCGCTGGCTCTGGCTGTCTGGAGCCTGTGTTGGGTGTGCGATTATCGGCTACGTTTTTTCTTTCATTCCAATTTCGGGTCTTTCAGTCACAGTGAAAACCGGGGACATTTCCGGGGACAGATCCAGCCGGGGACAGGTAGCCAAAATAAGGGACTGTCCCCGGAAACCGGGGACGTCTGGTCACCCTACGTTACAGGTACAGCACAGGCCGGGCGCCCCCTGGTGGTTTGCGCCCTTAGCATTTGCCTATACTGCCTAAGCCACAGGCCGGCCCTGTATCTATCTATCCATCTATCTATCTATCTATCTATCTATGTATCTATCTATCTATCTATCTATCTATCTATCTCTATCTATCTATGTATCTATGTATCTATCATCTATCTATCTTTATCTATCTATCTATCTATCTGTCTATCTATGTATCTATCTATCTATCTATCTATCTATCTATCTATCTATCTATCTATCTATCTTCTATCTATCTGTCTCTTCTAGCTATCTTCGTCTTCAGCTATCTATCGTATCTATCTATCTATCTATCTCTATCTATCTATCTATCTATCTATCTATCTATCTATCTATCTGTCTGTCTGTCTGTCTGTCTGTCTTCTATCTATCTATCTATCTATCGTATCTATCTGTCTGTCTATCTATCTATCTATCTATCTATCTATCTATCTATCTATCTATCTATCTATCTATCTATCTATCTATCTGTCTGTCTGTCTGTCTGTCTGTCTGTCTGTCTGTCTGTCAACAAATCAAACTTTCACACCACCCATGTTTCTTTCCTCCAGGTCGGAGCCTCTCCTCCAGTTCCTCAGACAACTCAGGCCCTGATTGGTTGGCGTTCAGGTCATCCGCATCTTCAACTGGAAAAGTATGCCACAGTGCACCATGGGAGGCGTAGTTTTCTGAAGGAGCTGGGCTGGCCTTTAGACGCTTGCAACTGACTTGAAGCCACCATTCTGTGTCATCTTGGCTAATCACTGACTCAGTGAGTCAGAGGATGTAGCAATAAATAAAGACATAAACTAAACCAATTGGGAGATTATAGCCTGTAAATCCAAACAAAATTATTTTATGTCCCTTTAAAACTGCTTTTCTTCATTATTCACAGTTCAGAAAGGTTGGATGTTGAGATTCTTTAGTTTGTTTGATGGTAGTTTAACAGACACATCACATGATCACCTATAATCTTCTAAACCACAGTTTATTCTCTTTCAGACGTTTTCAGTTTTGAGCAATACCAAATAATGTTGAAACATATGATCTTGTCTTGCTCATAATGCCAACAGAGAATATTGTTAAGAGCAGTAACCGTGTTATAAATTTTGACAGGAGTGAAGCATATATTAAGCCTGAAATTAAATGGATCACAGTACTTTTCACTGTAGTAGCCTACCTTTCAAATGTAACTTCACTCTTTCTTTGAATTCCCTTATATATAGGCCTATATATATATATTCTGTCTCACCACTGATTCTTTGTTGACCTGGAAGGAGGTAACGTTTTTAATAGCTTTAATATTTTTAGACTCTTTAGGCTATTATACATAACGTAGTAATTGTTTGATTTTGTTTTCGAAAAAATACAATGGTTTCTGATTGGATGTTGATGTGCAGACATCCCTTAGCCCTTTGAGATTTCCTTGTGAAATGTAAAGGGCATTATAAATAAAATGTATTATTATTATTATTATTATTATCTTGCCAAGAGCAGGGACAAGACCAAGCGAAATTACTTTAATAACACGTCTTGCTCTGTTGTGACATTCCTCCATAAATAGACCTAACATGATGTCTCCATAGACGCGCCTCACGGTGTGAGTCACGTAACCGCGCTGACGTAATGACATCACGAGGCCTTTCTGGAATAGCGGAAGAAGAGACAAAACAACAACAGCAGCGGCAGCAGCCCTCCGGCTCGGCGACGATAGTGGACGGAAAAGGCAACAGAGCACTTTAACGATTAACGTTACCTGTTCGGTAACAGAAAGTACCAGCTGTTCGCGTACGGTTAACACACTCGTTGCTGTTTACATTTACTAACAACATGTCGGTGTTTGGTAAGTTGTTCGGCAGCGGTGGTAAGGGTGGGAAAGCGCCGACACCCCAGGAAGCTATCCAGAAACTCCGAGAGACTGAGGAGATGTTGGCCAAAAAACAGGATTTTTTAGAAAAGAAAATCGACCAGGAGCTCTTGACGGCGAAGAAGAACGGCACGAAAAACAAACGAGGTGAGAAAAAGCTCCTGAAGTTCGGGGTGTGACAGCTTGGGGAAACCGCTAGCCAGTTAATTAGTTAGTTAGTTTGGTAGTTAGCCCCCAGGCTAACGACGGTAGAGCAACCGGGAAGTTGGCAGTTGACGGGCTGCTGCTTTACCTGAGCACGAGCCCATGGTTTGTCCCACACGGTCGCATACAACTCCATTTTTAACTGTGTCTTTTAAGGGCAGTGCAGTATTAATACTATCAGTTATCACCACAAACCTCTCAGAAACATATCATACAACGAGTTTGTTGCATACACTTGTTTGCAACGTTAAATTAACTCGAGGCAAGTTCGCGGACATGATGTCAATCAGTTAAAACAAGTACGTTAAAAAAAGGCCCTACGTGTTTTCGTAGTATATCTTAGGTAATAGTATTCAGATATTGCACTTAATTATTATTTTATTACAAGTACTTACTTTTCAATATTTATCCTCACAGGCAGAGGTGTAGTGGTAAAAAAAGTGGTGGGTAAACTATAAATTCTGTACTATTTTTTGTGTGTGTGTATATATATATATATATATATATATACACACACAAAAAATGTGTATGTATAAAAAAATGTGTATGTGTATATATGTGTGTGCTCTACTATATATATATATATATATATATACACACACACACAAAAAATGTGTATGTATAAAAAAATGTGTATGTGTATATATGTGTGTGCTCTACTTTTATATATATATATATATATTATATATATATATATATATATATATATATATATATATATCATACATACATACATACAACTCCATTTTTAACTGTCTTTTAAGGGCAGTGCAGTATTAATACTATCAGTTATCACCACAAACCTCTCAGAAACATATATATATATACATACATACATACATACATACACATATATATATATTAAAAATCCCATTGATTTTCTCCATAAGAATTTAGATTATCAGCCATAATGTATAAACCATCCAAGGTAGAAACCCAGTTTTGCTCCTTATGAAGCTAGAAGTCCGTATGATATCAACCTTGTAATATTATAAGAAAAACAATTATCCACTATCTTACGTAGAAAAACTATATTACCCACAATCCTAAGCGTAACAGCAACGTTTCTGATTGGCCCAACTCGCTGTTACCATAGAAACATTTACCTTACCCGCGAAACCGCGAACAGCTAGAGCGACAACAATAACTAGCTAGCTGACTAGCAAAGGGAGATTCTTGTCACTAACTCTCAGTGGCCAGAGAATGAAATAACATCCAGTTATTTATCAGACAATATATCCTGAATTTCACTAATGGGAAAAGGTAGCTAGGTGACCTGCAACTTCCTGTCTGAAGGGGTCGGCTAACCTATTCAATGCCTGGCTTTTTGAGTCAGTGGCACTTTGGAGGTGGGTAAACGCCATTTCCGAATTTTGAGAGGTGCATAAACGGCGTTTACGTGCGTTTAGCCTCCACTACATCACTGGTCACAGGTTAATGTAATTTAAATTCTGCTACTGACTTTTGCTTCGTCACTCTAATTACACATTCAATTTAATTTTAACGTCACTTACACTGCAATATTGTTTCTTGTATCATGGCAACCGCACTTTAAAATACCTTTATTTGACGCCATTTTACTTACTCAGTCAGCCATATTATATCATCATTGTCTATTGTTTGCCTGGATTTCTTGTGTGCTTACTTGTTTGTATGTTTTAGTTTTTTGCCGTTATTTAGAAAAATGCTACTGCTGTGACAACAAAATTTCCCCGTCGTGGGATGAATAAAGTCTAATCTAATGTTTGCATAGTATTATATGTCGGCACAGACGCACTATTTACTTGTTATAGTAATTTTAGTTTTTCCTTTTTGTATTTATATACTACTGCTACTTCTGTCCACTACATGTCCATTGCCCCAGAATGTTCCTTGCATGTATTAACATTATATTCAAGTAACAACGAAAGTGTTTTCTTAAAAATAAATCCCTTTCAATCTTTTAAAAACCTAGAAGATTATTTCCACTATAGCAGTGTTAACAAGTATTTCCAGATTCTTCAAAGGCCTCTCTAACCATCTGGATTAAACATGGGAGCGCTGTTGTACTGTTGAAACGGGGTAAAAAACCACAGCAGGACATGTAAACTGTCAAATGTTGCTACGCCAGTCTTAGTTCGTCCTCCTCAAGCATGACCAGTAGACATGTTACGTGACCAACAAAGAGACAACGGGTGGCCTCAAGATCCCTCACAATACGTTCCTAATTTCAGCCCTGACCACAGGGAAGGTTTAATTTCAGCTTTTGGGGGACATAACATTCGCGTCACCCCACTAGCAGAGGAGAACATGATGTTCTGTAACACATTTTTTGCATTTGTTTAGTGTCGATTTGACCTGGCGTTGTGCATATATTTACCCAAGTTGTGTCTTTAAAAAAAAAAAAAAAAAAAACAACTAATTGTACCATTAGCACCCTAAAGAGATCTCATGTTTGTGGTGTTTTATGTTTGTGCTTTTGCATCCAACAAAGTTGCATCACACAGTTGACAATTTTTCTTCAATAACATCCAAGGTAAACATGGTGTGAAGTAATGTTACTATTATTCAGCTCTAATAGAAGTATTTCAGGAGAGTTTAGTCTAACTAGATAGGACAGGATAACACTTAATTTACCGTGATATTTTTGGCCTCAATAATTGTGGCAAGAAAATATAATCTGACTTTCTAATTACATACAGCCAAACTGACAGCTGTGGCTGCGGGGAGTGTTGTTACAACGGGTTTTAAAATCCTCTTCTGCTTTCAAGGGACTCAGTCTTCAAACACCAATACCTGATTTTCAGCATTGTTCATCCTATTATAGTTAGCCTCCCTCTAGTCAGGGGATGAATAACGATACACACAATGCCTCAATTCCTCAAAGAAAATCTACCGTGGTAACAGGTAACAGGTTTAATGACTTGCTGTTCACACCTGCAACTACTATACTTTACATCCTTCATGCGGTTTGACTTTATTTTGATAAGGCCCTTCAGCTTTGTTTAACATGTGGGGTTTTATTCTTCAAGTTACAGAGAGTTGATTTAGGAAAGAACTGAAGAATAACATCATGTTGATAAAAATGCCTAAGTAGCAGCAAACTAGCAACAGTACATCAGCAGCATATTCCTAAATATGTTTTACAGGCAACCTATCGTCAAAATGCTTTTTTCTGTAGTTTATTTAAAAGTGACTATGCACATCAATTGACATTTTTCTGTTTACACTCAAAATATGAATGTGCCAGTTAGCAAACAAGCTAATTTCCTCTGTAGTCCTTTGGCAGGTCAACACCGCAGCCTGTTACATTAATAAAAAAGAATACAAGGAAGATAGAAAGCAAATTGATAACAAATAAGAAGAAAAAAGAGAAGGGGACAGAAAATAAGGACAATACAAAGAAGAGAAGTATCAAGGATGAGGTAAAACAGCTATTGATGATTGCAGTTTTGATTGTTGTAATCCATCTCTTGAGTGTGATTTTAAATGATAGATAGCTGCTGCTTTCTCTGAGTTCAACAGGAAGGCAATTCCTTTACTGAGAAGATTGTTTGGCCAAACTTACTACGTACGTAACAGTAACCGACTCATGTGTTCTACATTTTGGTTGAGTAGAGTTCATGGAAGCGACAACGTGACAAAGAAATGGCCACTCGTAAATCCGATTTGGGGCATAGAGATAGTCACTACAGGTAAAAAGCCTCTGAGGTTGTCAAGTGGTCCGTAGAAAAGAGCAAGACAACAGGAAAGAGGTCACAGAATTGACGCGATTTGAATGCAGCTCTGCGACTGAGATAATCTAATATTGAGTTGTGTGTCATTGGGTAATGACGTTATCAGCCCAGGAATAGGGCTTGGTGCTGATATAATCAGATGAAACTGGAAATTTTAGTTTCTGTCTGGCTCCTGGTGGACCAGATTTGTGTGGACACAGGTTTGTGTGTGTGTGTGTGTGTGTGTGTGTGTGTTTGTGTGTGTTAGTCCATGTTTTATGTTCTGACTGATCCTAACCTTCAGATTTGGCTTGATTTATTTTTTTTAAATGAAGAAACCCATGTTCTAAAAGTGTTTCTCAAAGAAATTTAGTGAAAAAAGTTTAAGAGTCTACAGGTATGTTAGCAGCTGTGGGAAGCTGTGTTTTTACGTTCTTTCCTTCTTTTTTTTTTCTTCCATTTTATAAATGACAACACACATTAATTAACCTTTCTGTAAATGTGCCAGTGTTAGGCAGACGGCTAATTTTCAACTGTAGTGCTTTGGCCTGATGATTTTAGACCAGAGCAACAGAAACCGCAAGACATTAGCACAGTTACACATCAACAGTACCCACATTCAGTATAAGAAGCCAAACAAGCATCAAAACACAGCAAAACATCACAGACACAGGCCATCTTCGTGCACCGTTCAACCATGCAAAGCAGTAATAAAAGGATGAAACAGGCTGAATCCCTCATGAGGGAGGTGTTAATACAGCACTAAAGGTTGCAATATAGGTTACTGCTTAGGCTCAGGGGTACGCTACATGCTAAAATCATGCTAACCATGCTAACATGCTGTTGTAAATGGATATGAGGTTAACTATGTTCTTCATCTCAGTTTAGTCAACATGCTAACATTAGCGAATTAGCCTTGAACCCAAAACTACAGCCAAGGTTGATGGGAATGTCATTAGTTTTTAAAGTATGCTGGCATAAACAAAATTATTCAACCAACAACAACGTTGATGATGGCCCTGCCATGTTGAAGTGTCCTTGGGCAAGACACTCAACCCCGAGTTACCCCCAATGCTGCGCCTTTGGAGTGTAAATGTGTGTGAATGTTTATCTGATGAGCAGGTGGCACCTTGTACGGCAGCCTCGGCCACAGTGTGTGAATGATTCCTGTACAATGTAAAAGCGCTTTGTAAGTTTTATAAATTATAAATTTTAGTAGTCGACTAGAAAAGCACTATGTAAAAGCAGTCCATTTACATTGGGGTGGAAGACCTGGGTTCGATTCCCACTGCAATACAGCAACCAATGTGTCCCTGAGCAAGACACTTAACCCCTAGTTCCTCCAGAGATGTGCAACCTCTGACACATATAGCAGTTGTAATTTACTTTGGATAAAAGTGTCAGCTAAATGGCATGTAATATAATGTAATGAAAAGTCAGGGGATCACCATATAGATAGCAAACACTCAGGAGACGTGAATATATATATCATTAGAATCTATTCAGTTCAAAAGTCAACCTCAGTAAAATGACGAGGATTCATGCTCTGTCATGTCATGGCAGTCTATTCCTTGCTGAGAGAAGTCTAAAAGAAAGTGAATGAGTCTTTTGCTGTTTGTGTTTACATGCGTAAAACCACATTTCAGAAACATTGCAAACTGGAAATATGGTGACCTGGTTACAGAGAGACTTCTGCTTGAAAATCTGATGGCTTGATCCTTTATACACTTGAATTGTGCGTACATTTACGTGAAACAGATCTTAGATAGGGAAAACTTCCCTGTGGCTGCAACAGAGCCGGATGAAAGCAGAGGTTATTTAAAAAAAAGAAATCTATATAATATAAAATATGCATGACTAACTGGCACATTGTCCGTTTTGAAGTTTCTGAATCCGATAACAACAGGCTGCATTCCACTGAATCATTCCAGTTATCTGTTGCTGCACAAAAGGGTGACAGCAAGTGGAAAGTGTTTCAATGCTAAAACCTTTAAAACAAATCTTAGCTTAGATTTTTATTTTATTTATCCTCATATAACTCGTATCTCATTTTCTAATCGTGATTCTAAAATGGAGCTATAAACCGACACACGTACTTATCTCTTGTTACATAACCCTCCGCTCTCCCAACACATGACTCTAAAGGCTGGCTTAGTTCACCGGCTCCCTCGATGACTCGTGAGTTACCATGTCAGCACCAAAGGGGACTTCCTTGTTTTTCTGGTTTACAATATTTGTTCACAGACAGATACTGAATGCCAGCATACAGACTAATCAGTCAATGTAAAGAAAATAAGAGAGCTGGAACCAGTAGTGAATTAATTGATTAGCTATTGACAGAATGTTAGCTTAATTTAAGCTCTATTTTATAGCATTGTAAACTGAATATATTTTGTTGTTCGTTGATCTGACTAAACAAGACATGTAAAGACGTCACGTCGAGCTCTTAGAGCTTTAGATGCCCCCATTCGTCTTTTTATGGGTTGAATGATCATTTGATTGATAGAAAAAAGATTAATCAGATTAATCGCTAATGGAATTAATTGTTTGCTACAAAGGGCTGCAACTAATGATTATTTTCTTACATTAAACTGTCAGTTTTTTAATCAGTTGATCATCTGTTGAGTCAATTAAATGTCACAATAGAAGTGAAAAGGGCCGATCACAGGTTCCCTAAGCCCAAGTTGACGTCTTGTTTTTGTCTGACCCAACAGTCTAAAACCAAAATATATTGAATCCAAAACTCCTCTGGTTGGGTTTGTGTCATTTTTTGATTCATAAATGGCTTGAACAGTTAATCTATTTTCAAAATGGCCGTCGATTACTTTTCTGACAATCGACTAATCAATTAGTTAACAAATTCTTTCAGCACTCTTCTTCAGAATCAACCAAGACCAGTTGGAGGTGTTCTTTCCAGTGATGAAATCAATCAGTTGCCTCAGGTTTTCCAAATAGTATTATCCTGTCTTATTTTTTCCTAATCTAGGTGAGACCAGAGCTCTGTGAGCTTTGTGAGATGCAGGGTCTTGTTCTAGAGAGCAATAGTGAGGGGGAAAAAAAAAAACCTAAAACAGCCTGACTGAAGCATATTGTGTGTGTCTGCTGGCAGATTTGGCTTAGACAGAATTTGATCAGATTAACTGAGCCCAGCACAGCTCTTCCTGCTCCTAATTTGAACTGAAACACTCACAGAAGGTAAGCTGCTGCTGCTGCTGCTGCTGCATTGTCACGTTGTACCAAAGGTTCACTGGTCACATCTTCATGTGGCTTTTGGTGCAGCGCCAATTTCCGCTGGAAATGTTCTCAAACGCACTGTGTCTTTAAGCAGGCGGAATTTGTCTCCAGTTATGTGTGCTACTGTCTTGTTGTCTCTCTTTCTCTCATGGAAAGAGAGACAACAATTGGAAGCATCCCATTTGTTTGAAACACAATGTGAAGACCATTAGCAGGGATTTAGTGCAAGTCTGAGAGTCTACAGTCCCTTTGACAAGGCGTAGGTAGCTGTCTCTTGAACTAACTGGTTCTTCTTCTGTCCAGCGGCTCTACAGGCCTTGAAAAGGAAAAAGCGGTACGAGAAGCAGCTGGCCCAGATCGACGGCACGTTGTCTACCATTGAGTTCCAGAGGGAGGCGCTAGAGAACGCCAACACCAACACAGAAGTGCTCAAGAACATGGGCTACGCCGCCAAGGCAATGAAGGCCGCACACGAAAACATGTAAGAGAGACAGGTTTGATTTTTTTTAAATTTTATTCTCGTTGTTGAGGTAATTCTAATGTGAAGTAAATATAATGAGTTACAACACACAGTATTGCCTACTTACAATAGTCTACTTCTGTTTGTGCGTCAACCCTTAGCTGGTTTTGTCATTCCTTGTTTTGCTTTGGTTGGTGGCCCGTGTATCTAGTGGCACGTGGTCCATCACTAGTTTATATTGAGACATGTTTTTATTTATGTGTACAGTTTCATGTTGTCTCTCTCCCTGGATCCTCCTGTGCTACAGGGACATAGACAAAGTGGACGATCTGATGGCCGACATCACAGAACAACAAGAAGTGGCTCAAGAAATCTCAGATGTCATTTCCAGGCCGATCGGTTTCGGAGATGAGTTTGACGAGGTGAGAACATAGACCAGAACCATAGACCAGAACCCTCTCAGATAATCAGGAAGCTCAGCTGCGTTTCAACCCGTGGCACCAGAGTCTAAATTCACCTGCCATACTTCTGACCTGCTCTGGTTCGTTATATTCTCTGATGGCCCTTGCTGGAACTGTTAGGTGAAAGTTGTAGTGCTAAACATCGCCACTTGGTTAGACAAAGAAATCCCACACCTGCAGCTACATGAGTACAGCTTCATTCACTCACCAAACAAGCCCTGGTAGACTCTGGTATCACCATTAGGACCCCTGCATGTCCCCGTTTGCATCCTCGTCTTAGTTGTTGCAACTCAGAAGTGAGGTGCTTAGAGAAGATGCTTTCTATTGTACACGTACTGTAGTATGTATCTGTGCAGAGCGGTAGACTCAAGACTTGGACTTTTATAGTTGACTTGGTGACCCATAAAGGATGCACGCAATGTCTACATACGCTAATACACACTTGCAGCTGCTCACATTAGAATAAAATGGAGAAAACTCAGATGAGAGGAACTAGCCTTGCTTGATAAAATTAGTCTGTCCATGATGTGCCTACACAAACCTGGTTGCTTGGTTAATTATGCTTGTGTGTGTCCAGGATGAGCTCATGGCTGAGCTGGAAGAGCTGGAACAGGAAGAGCTGGACAAAAACCTTCTGGAAATCGAGGGAACAGAGGACGTCCCTCTACCCAGCGTACCATCTACATCACTACCATCTAGACCAGGTATTATATCACTTAAACCTCGTGTTGTCCTCCCCTCCGCCATGCAACTTTTTATTTTTCTTGGTCCAAATTAAAAACAACTTTTTCTGTTGTTTTCCCGATGTTTGTGTCACTTTTGTTCCGCGCTTTTTTTGTTTTTCTGCACGTTTTCAACAGGGTTTTTTTCCTGCACTTTTGCGGCATTTTTGTTGTTTTTTTCCTTTTATTTTTGAAGGAAAATTCAAAAATGAACTTTTTTGGGTTAAATAAACGTTATATTAAATTCACACACACACACCACCACTATGCTACATTCTTACACCACATCACAAAAATTCACACAATGACATAATGTCATGTTTTATTCCTGTTTGTTCCTCTTTTCTTTTTTTAGCCAAGAAGAAGGACGAAGAAGACGAGGACGACATGGCGGACCTCGAGGCCTGGGCGGCTAACTAAGCTAGCTTGCCCTGCTAGCTAGCTAGTGTCCCTCTCCTGTCTGTCTCTGTGCGACCAGGCTGCTCCCAGACATCTGGAAGAGAGACAGGGACTATGGGCTGCTGAGCTGGCTTCAGGCATGCTGCTCTATCTTAAAGCCAACGTCCCGATATCTAACCATACCCCAAACCTAAAGTATGCACTTGTGACTTAAAATGAAATGAACCCGGCATTTTCTCTTCTTTGATTAATGTCAACGTAACATCTATTTGTTCCAGCTGTACACTCCTCAGTTTCTGAAGGGCAATAGAGTACGGAGAGCATATGTCATGCCCCAACAGCCTGTGGTTACCAAAATCAAAGTTGTCTTTTGGAGGACAAAGAGTACGTGAATGCACATTTTGGGCAGGAGAGTGCAAGTGCATACTTCTAGGCAAGGGTGTGTGGAGGAACAGGACGAGGTTTGTTTCTGGGAGGAATGTGAAGAATAAACCGATGCGTGGGGAAAATAGCAACAACAGAAAGACAACATGATTCAGCCATTTTTCTGCTTCCAGCGTTGTCATCTCTCTGCTCTTCTACAATGATGACGACGACCCATCTACAGCATCGCTGCTAAATCTCAGCAGCAGCAAAAAAAATAAATAAAAAGGATTGAAAGATGGCAATGTAGGACTTTCTCATTGAAACGCTGTCAAACTACAAAATACATATTACACATTACAGCAGTGGAAACATCTTGTTAAGGGAGGATCCAGGGTTCGATCCTTCTGTCAGCCATATCTCCTACTGAAGTGTCTGGGGCAACATCTGGACCACCAGGCACTCTGGTTCAATTCCTAAAATGTCAATATAGTAGAGTATTGTTAATAAGTCTTTTATTTCCATCACTGAACATGACCAATGCACCAGTTTCTGGTTTAAACCAATGGCTTGAATGCTCATACTGTAGCCATTGAAACTTGAAACAGCTGCATTTGTCAGGTCTTTAAGAAAATCGCACATTAAACACAGATATGGGATATGAATTTTCAGTAACAATTCTCCTGTCTGTTAGTGATATTTGTCTTATAGCTAGCAGACGTATTATTTAGTTCAATGATTCCCAACCTTATTGGCCTGTGACTCTTTAACAGGAGTCAATGTGGACATCTAATATGGCTGACAGAGGGCACGTTATAACACCTTGGAAGGCCTCTGACCCTCAATTTAAAATTGCACGTGCCTGACACCTTCCGCGCCTTTTCTGTCCTGTGGTTTAACAGTGATGTACTCTGAGAAAATCCTAGATTGGTTCAACTTAAAGATTGATGTGGGTGTGGGTGAGCGTGTGTGGTGTTTTTGTTTTTTCAGCCTTTTGACACAGTGACCTCTTGTGAATATTTAGTCAAATTGAGACGGGTGAGCTGGATTATTTTTTTCATTTGCTCTTGACTCACCTGTACTGCAAATGTTATTCAAAACATGGAGATACGTGTTGGTTCCATGTTGGTCTTCATAATAAAACTTCAGCTCACTGCCCCCCCCCCCCCCCCCCCCCCCCCTTTATCAGCAGACACGTTTATGAATGGATGGATTGGGGTCGGTCCACAATCAAGTGAACTGAAATTAAAAAATCACCTAAGTCTTTAAATAAATGAAATAGTTACTTGAAAGTTGTGCTCATTTTTGTAACACAAAATCACCTTATTTGTGAGTGGGTCAACCCCAGTCCTGATATTTAAAGACAAGCAATTGCAAAGAAACTTCCAACAGAGTTTGCTTTTCTTCTTTTCTGCTTACCTCAAATATCACTCACGTTCTATCTGGCTCTACAGAAACAATGTGACCTGCAGCCGTGTCGGCTCAGATGTTCTGTGTGGCCGCCATCTTGCTCTGTGACTGGGGTTGGATAGTTTTATCGTAATAAAGTTGGGGAGCAGGTATGGTCACTGTTGCATCTGTTCTGTGTCTGAACTAAGTTTACCTTTCATGCCTTTTTCAATCAGCGGTCATCAACATGGTTCTGTATATTTGGCAGTGGTGTCTTCTGGTATTTAAAAGTCCATCTTGTCTTTCTCGTGATCACCTCCACACATCTCAAATAATATACTTAGGGGAGATTTTGAAGCACTTTACTTGAATATTTCCATTTTATGCTAAGTTTCTGCATACAAAGCTTGATTTATAATGTATAAAATCTACGCCGTTGCTACGTATGTAGATACGTGGAGACACGACTGCATGTTGACACAAAGTTAACTGTGTTATCTATTTTTCTCAAATGTGGCACAAAAATGCTGTTCTGAGCTTTTATGACTTTTTGTCATACTGGTGAGCATTGGTGCTCGCTCTAACCTGAAGACCTAAATATATTTTACGGAGAGCTTAAAAGTAAAACTATTTGTTTTGTGTGTAACTAAGGAATGAACGTCTTTATTATGCAAATTGGCAATTGTTTCACATTGTAGATGTTAATGTATTGCTCCATTATAACACTTAACAGTTGTATTACTGACTGCATTCATGATAACAATAAAGTTATGAAAGGACACATTAAAAAAGACACTTTATAAACAATCCTATTTATTATATACATTATCCCCAGTGATAAATATTTAAAAATCTGAAAAGAGAATTGGTGACAGTGGACTGTTATGTACTATAGACTTGAGTAAGAATCTAAACTCAAGCCTGCGAGACTTGAGACCGATAGACTGACAGTGAGCTGTGGTCCTGAGCAAAACCACTTAAAACGCTGCTCTTAAATTAGCTGTAGGATAGGGTTTCTACCAGTGGGCTCAGTTTAGCCTCTTCAACCCGAGGCTTTGAGTCTTTCACCTCCTGTTTCTCCTGGCTCATGGTATAGTCACTACATTTTCCAGCCATATATTCTCATTTTCAGGCATCCATTGGCATGTTAATAGTACTGTACATATTCTAGGTCACGTTCTTTGAGAAAGGTATGTGATCCGCCTCAGGCTGTTTCTGAATTGGTCCTATCTCATTTCCGTGTGGCCCCTTTCTGTCTAAAACTACAGTAAAACAGGAGAACCCTAGTGACTGGAAAACCTAACAGGGAAATAGATCGTTTTTAGAGCCTGAACAATAAAGGATTTTTAGGGCCGATACCAATATAAATATTTAAAAATCTGATATTACGATATATCGGCGGATATACTGTATATGTATTGGTAAAAAAAAATCCAGAAACGCGTAACAAAACATAAACAGATTTCCCTAACATTAGTTATTTGTAGTTATTTATAAGTTCTCATTAAAATAATATAATTTGTTTTAATGTCACAACAGAACAGAGGAACATTAAAATATATTAAAGTTCTGATAAATAAAATGTATAAAAATACAAACTTAAGATAAGAAACTTAAAGTCCCTTGGACAAAAACACAATAAAAACATGTACAATCAGAAGGACGTTGTAGAGCGTCCTCTGGTGGACAAACCACGCCAATGCTCATTACAGGGTTGACCGTCCGTCTTTCTTTAGTTTTTTTAAACTTTCATTTATGAGAATCATCTATTTGTCATTATAAACGATTCTGATGAATGGTTACATAAGCAAAACAAGAAATGTAATTGCTGATACCAATAGTTCGGGAAATGCCTAGTATCAGTCCACCGATATGTCGGTCGGGCTCTAGTCTTTTTGTGCTACATTAGCCAGTTATTTGCTATTTTTTTCCAACAGTTAAATGGGTGACAGCAACAACAACAAAGCCTGTGCCACGCCAAGACATTTTGAAAGGGTAATGGCCAATGGGGAAACACAAACACTGATGCCATGACACTCAAGGCTGTGTTATGCTTCTGGGTCGACTCCACGCTAAGTTTCCATCCACTTGTCAATCAAATTATCTGAAGTTCGGTATAAAAACTCATGTGAATAAAGCCGGTGAAAGTGTGTTTCCATCCAACGGCTTTAAAGCCAATTAAAACCTGTGCGTAACGACGTCACATGCTGTTTTGCGATCAAATTGGTATATCGAATTGATATTAGACATTTTAAGGTGTTTCCATTCATTTTTGCACTGAATCAAAGCAAACATTTGCAAACAAAGTTTTTCTTGACAAAATGGATCCCGTCTACCAACACATGATCAATATTACACAAGTAGTAGTAGTGATAGTGCTTATGTGCCAGCTGATAGCGGCATATCAAAGTATAATAATAAAACAACGACACTATCAACACATCGCTATGATGATACAGATGCAACTTGCCTTTTATTTTTTTTATAGGTGCTTTCACTGTGCATTTTATGATATGGTGGAGTCAAAACCACAGTATTTCCTTCTGAAAATTAGTCACACAAAATGTGCTCACTTATTTTCCTCCTCTACATTACTCTGACTTTTAAATGCATGATTCAAATGCACAGCTACTGAATATGCTCGAAAACCATCATATCATATCCTCCATTGATTCCCAATCAAGTATCAACGTGTTAAAGGTGCTCTAAGCGATGTTGGGTGACGTTACTTCTTCTTGACATTAGAAGTATTTTCAAACAAAACGAGACTTGCTCGCCCCCCCTCCCTCCTCTTCCTCATCCCGTCCCCTCCCCCTCCCTTCTGTGCTTCTGCGCACTAACCCCTCCAACCTCCACCCCCAAATCCTTCTTGCCGGTTATTGGCTGGAACGCTCTACAAACGGCAACAAAACAAACTGCCCACCTGCACCACTAGGCACACACACACACACACACACACACACACACACACACACACACACACACACACACACACACACACACACACACACACACACAAACACCACACACACACACACACACACATACACACACAGTGTTCCAGCCTGTCTACAATGTAGACCCTGGGCTGTCTACAGAGGCCGCGTTTTTTACAGTGTGTTCTGGGGACAGGCAGCTAGCAGATAGTGAGGAGATGTTTGCTGTATGTGACAACAAATGTTCTAGCCTAAAACACGCGTAGCATCGCTTAGAGCACCTTTAAGATTAGATGTAGTTGGGAAATTGTGTGTGTGAGGACCTTTGCCCCCAGTAGCAGTGAGACAAGGTCCCGTATGGAGGAATTACTGGGGCAAAGGGCAAGGCTGGGGTGAGAGTTAAGATTGGGCAATGGCTATTGTTAGTGCACGCACACACACGCACACACACACCACACACACACACACACACACAAACAAATGTCCAAGACTGTATACTATATCTTTTTTTAATGTTGCATTATTTAATATTACCATTTATTGCTGCATTTTGTGTCATCTTATGATGTTATTACTCATACATACATTTTATGGATACAGAATGTTATATTTGCACTGTAACACTTGGTCTTCACTATTTTTCACAGTTTTAACAACTTAATGCACAAGTAGGCAAAATGTGTGTTTTCTCAGCTCCATAGTGTCCTTTTCATGTTGGCTTTATAGTTCTTAGCTTTTTACTTTCTTGGCCATTTTCTCTTCTGTTATTAAACAGTAGAGTTCACAGCTGTTTAGCAAAGACCCTCCACATTGACCGGCCCCGCTGGCTTCATGTAGTTTAGCCTGAATTCCTGGCCTGCTCAGCTGTCCCGCTGCCTTTCCTTTTTTATACAGCACCACTAGTCTGAATGAATAGCCACTAATTAATTAATTCCACACCGTTCTCTGAATAAACATGCTTTTAAAGTGCCTTTTCTTACCCTTGTCACTCTTCAAATAGCTGATACTCAGCTGCCATAAGTCCACATTGAATCTGCTGAGTGGCCGGCTCCATTGGCTTGAGGTAGTCTCATCTGATTGGCTGGGGTTTTCTGTGTGTCAGTTAAGTTTGTGTTAATTTTATAAGACACCTTTATTTGGGAATATGAAACATTTAAGCACAGTGTAAACTACAATTATTGTAAAGTAGATTTTGGCACTTATAAAAGACAGAGCCACAATTAGGTTATAAAACGCCGGGCCTCTAGTTGATTTTGTACTCTGGCTATGCAAATTCTTTAAGATAAATATATTTTTAAATGTAATAAAAGCAATAATCAATTCACCCAGCAATTATCATGAACACACAGATAACTTATGGATTTAAAAAAAAGAACAAAAATCTAGTTCAGTTCAGAGAAGAAAAAAAAACTTGCAGTTCAACATTCATGCTGGTACAGGTCTGTAGGTGTGGAGTAAATTGTGTTTGTGTAACCTAAAACATTATTATTCAGCCCGAGTACCATACAATGGGATGTAATACAATATGATAGAATACAGAATAGAATAGTAACAATGTTACTTATTTGCCAAATTGGAAAACACCATGGAAATCACCGAGCCTAGATATAACTTTTTTTCAACCATAGACTGTGGTCACAAGTTATCATAAGCTGTCTGCCCACATCAACGTCATCCAATCGAATCACTCACACTGGGGGCGGGAGCTACCGCAGCCAATAGGAATCCAGAGTAGGTCCGCGTTCGAGCCACCCCGTCGTGCGCACTGGTTTGAATGTGGCTTGGAATATAAAAAGCAAGCCGTCGTGTTGCTGTCCCTCCCTCTCTGACTCTGTCCGTCGGCTAGGCTGCCGCAGCGTTCAACCTGCCCGGAACAAACCACCAGAAAACAACCATGTCCGAGAAACTTCCCTTCAAAGTTGGTCAGTGTCAACATTTATTATTGTAACAGCGCTAAACGTTACAAGATAGGATTCGTAGAACTTGCTAGCTAGCCTGTGGCAAAGTTTATGGTAAACGTGCATGTTCGGTAACTCAACGGCTCCTCTAACGTTACCAGCCGGATGTAGAGCTAATCGTTAGAGTTAAGAAAAACATGTCTCTCTAACACTGACGTGTTGCTATATCCAGCTTTCATAACGTTAGCTCTTTCTTGCGTTTCTGCTAACGTTAACTTGCTAGCATGTGGTGAGTACGATAGAATGGCGTTGTTGTCATTTAGCAAGTGTTTACCATATATTGTTGTTTGTTTCAGTCACTGCAAGCTCCTTACGTGTAAATATTAACCTCGGGTACTCGCAGTTTGCGAGGTTTGGTTCAAATTTTAGACTAAGTCGTTATTTAACTGTCTTACTAGCGCCGAGCGTGGGCTTCTGTGTGAACAGAAACGACGGCCACAGCCTCTGGGTATTGTAGTTTATTAACGGAGCCAACGGCGCATGGCGGATATCATGACTGTTTGCAAACTACACTTCCCATGATGCTTGACTCCTCGCCGCCTTTTTTTTTTTTTGTCTATGGCCGTTTTTTACATGAGTGACAGGAGCAGGCCGAGAATGAAGCTGCACTGTATGCAACATTCACACCGTAGTAAAACTCAGACTGCACGCGGTCCTCCTGTTTAGCAGCTTTGAGAGATAAATTCGTTTGATTTAAATATATAAAGACCAGAGAAAATCTTCCATAAGGTGTTTTGAACTGGAGAGGCACCCTATAAGGGAACAATTTAAGTCAAAAACAAAACGGGGTTTTGCATTGAACAAAATTAAACAAATGCATTCACACATAAAGAACGCGTTGCCTTCAGGTGAAAATATCCGGGAATGCATGCAAAATGTGAGATGTTGTTGGGCGTTATCCATTTTAAAAAACTCAAGTTGTAACATTGCACTCATTATCTGCCAAATGGACATGTGTTGACTGCTGTGAAGCAGCTGGCTAGAAGCAGAAGTCCACTAGTGCCTCATTTTGTCTGTAGGCCGGTCTTGCAGTTAGCCTTGGTCATTGAAATGTAACAGTGACAAGTCTTCTGATTTTTATGTTTTAGTGGGTTTGCAGCAAATAATCCATTCACTATTGTCTCACAGTGCATTGTGTCATTGATTTAAGTCAGTGGTGCTGCAGTGGGTTATTCCATTCTTCCTGCCATGATCCGTTTATCTTCAGAAAATATACTGGCAGCTATAGGAACTTTTTTCATGTGAATTTTTAGTCAGCATTTTTCTGGACGTTTTATAGGATAAAAGATTGATTGTTTAAGGAAACAATCTGCAGATGAAATGATAATGAGAGTAATATAATGGAAGCCCTATGTTCCAGTGAAACTAAGTATCACTTATTGCATGGAAGATTTATTTATTTTCTTATTATAAATGCGTAAGAGCCATTATAAGTTCAACTTACAACCTTGGTTTGTTATCTATTCAACTGACTGGCATGATATGGACATTTGGCACAAAGTTTACTTTGGCATGCGTACCTGGTATTTGACTGTACTTCAAATCCTAATACTGTACAATTTGGCTTTAGATGGGATTTGAACCCCAATAACTGCCAGTATTAGTGCTGTGTTCTGGACACAGTCTAAATGCACCACCCGCATTCAAGATGAAAGAACTGTTTTTTTGCTGCACAGGCTGTGTTTAAATTCCCACTAATCCTGTCCGGAACTGGCTTGAATAACCAGTCAGTCAGTTGCAGTCAGGCCAGAGGTGTTTGCACAGACTGCAGCCTCTGGGTTAGTGGTGGAGGGTGGTTGTACTTTGGGACTTCAATCCTGCCCCCCGGGGTTTACCTGCAGCGCTCTGGAGCCTGCATTTTAGAGCCTTGCTTCACTTCCTGTTAAACCACGATGGGCTCTGTCGCATCTTAAAGGATGGAGGTGCGTGTTGCAGCTGTGACTCAGTGGTCTTCATGTGGTAGTTCTGGTCAATCGTACGTCCAGCTGGTGATGATCAAACTAGGGTTAGCCTGGTGTTTAAGCTACATTTCTTCTGCTTGTGTTCTTTGCAATAAGATTTTTGTTTTTTATAGGATGTGATCAGCAACTTGGTTTGGTAAAAACACGTTTTGTACAAAGCATCATAGGGACAGTTCTGCTACAGAAACGAGAAGGGAAAACAACTACAAGCCGGTGTTGTGTGCGGTCCAATACTTTAATTTTTAAGTAGAGTGAATTAAAGTCAGACGCCTTGGCAAGTTTGACTCCTTACGACACCTCAACTCTTCATCATTATTCACTTGTTCTGGCATGTTTTAAAGACTTATGCTATTATGCACCAGTCACAATGCAGCTCTGCTACCTACAAAGTCAAAGGTATTTAATTACGATGCATTTTGGCTTACTGTGCTTGTTTTTAAGTGACGTGTTGCGAATGCATAGTTACACCTTGCTGTTGCATTAATTTAGTGAGATCTCCACTCTGACTCATCAGTACCAGCAGGTGTCTGACAATGGGAAGAAGTGATTGAACAGACAGCTGTGGCTGTGTGAATTTTCCCCAACAAGGGAAGCTGTGCACAATGTGGCTCTAATCCGTGTTGTGTGACAGTTGAGCTCATGCTGTGAGTTTTACCAGCCTCCAGCAAATGAAATAACAACTTGTAAAACAACTTTGATTAGTTGTTGAAGAGCAATTACTCCTAATAAATTAAACTGAACACTTTTTAAATTGGGTGGTGTAATTTGACACATCAGAGGATCTCATTACTGATGTTTGGTTATTTTTTATTTTATTTTTTTAAATTAAAATGTTCCAGGTTCAAATGGGGTTTGAAGAAAAGAAAAATCCATTTGTAGGAGACTAAGAAATCTTTAGGTGACAAAACTGTTTTCTGAGTGCAGGATCATGAGGCTTTGCGAATGTTTATTGTAGAGCTGCAATGATTAATCAAATAGTTGTCAACTTTTAAATTATTTTGATAATCGGTTAGTCGGTGGGATTTTTATTTTTTTAAGACATAAGTAAAAAAGAAATTATTCTTGTTATTATACTTGTTAAAATCACTATATTCTAGTTTCTTTGCTTCTAACAGTAAGCTGAATGTCTTTGAGTTGTACACAAAACGCAACATCTAAGGATGTTGTCTTGGGCGTTTGGGAAACACTGATCCACATTTTTCTCTCATTTCATAGACCAAACCACTAATGGATTATTGAGAAAATCATCAGCAAATAAATCAACCATTAAAGAAAGGGTTCATCGTAATCGTGTTTTGACATCCTGTTGTCTCTCTCTTAGCTGACATCAGCCTGGCCGAATGGGGGCGCAAGGCCATTGAAATCGCGGAGAACGAGATGCCCGGTCTGATGAAGATGAGGGAGCTGTACGGTCAGTCCAAGCCGCTGAAGGGCGCCCGTATCGCCGGCTGCCTCCACATGACCCTGCAGACCGCCGTGCTCATCGAGACCCTCACCGCCCTCGGGGCTGAGGTAACATTTACCAACTGCTTATTCATATTTAGTCTTCAAGGGAGCAACTACTGCTTTTCTGTGACTTGAAGAAAAACCTGTTTCTGCCAGGGCCCCATGTGATGTGCTGGCTGCAGCCGCAGGAGGAGTTCACTCGCTGTACTTCTGAACTTTTGCCCCATTCTACATCGAATAGAAGTCAATGTTTTATATCTCAGAATGGACGCAGGGATGTAATTTATTTAGTTTCTGAGACGACAGACGTTCAAAGCTTAATTTTAAAAACTTCCAAAAGCTTCAAATGTAGAAATAAATACATCAATTACAGCCTTACAAATTAATGTAATGTTTTTCAAAAGCAAAAAAAAATTGTATATATAAAATCACGCCATGTGATGCAATAGAAACTGGACTTAATGACCTGAATTGCGGTTGTGATTTTTTTTATTTTTTTATTATTTTCCAATGGCTAGGAAAGAAAAGAAGCATTTCAGAACAAATAACACCTCCATTTTTATTAGCCAATCATTCTTGGACTGCAGTGCGTGAACTTTGTTTCCACCCAGTTCCAGTAACATATTTTTGGTTGTACATTTTCAAGTCCAGTTAAACTTTTTCTATGAAACAAAACAATCACTACCAGATCTGCGTTTGGCTCAGTTAGGCCTAGCCTTTGTTATAGTTTTCTTCATTCATATAAAGCATAATAAACAATCTTTCTGTGAATTATAGGTCAATATATTATGAAATATTAAACTACTACTGTACTTTAAACAAATGGGCTAAGATAACTTTGGTTTTAGTTTGCTGATAACAAGTCCATTTAATAGCAGGAGCTGCAGAGCATAACTTCCGACACCTTCTGCCTTGCTAACGTGCACTACAGCAGTAGTTTTTGAGAGTGATGTTTTATTGATCCATTTATCTGAACAAACTGTCTCCGTAAGTCTGGGATTTTATCTCTGCCTCAAGGCCGGTGTGTTCTGGTATCATGTTTTTGTCTGAACCAGGAGCTAACAGAATAAAAAACATTCTGCTATCAGTGTGTAAGCCCGGCTTGAACTTTTACTTTCCAGTACCTAGGTTACTGGGAGGGAACTGACTGTAAACCCACTCCCACGTGCCTCTGGGCAGCATTTGGTTTCCTTCAATCCTCAGTTGAGAGGTCAATTTAAAAATGATCAGTGCCTAGTTGATTAGGAGAAATCTGATGACTTTGAAACCAACTTGTTATGCTTATGTACATCATTTAGATTTACATCTTCTTTTTTTTTATATATTTTTGACCGTTTTCTTTTTGGAGATTGCAGCTGAGTAATGGTGTTCACAATGTAGTCAGTTTATTTCTGCTCCCATAAATCTAATTTAAAGAGTTTGTTTTATTATAGTTGTCGTGATGTTCATGCAGAGTTGGTCTTTGGTCATTTTAACTTCCTAAACTGGGGCAAAGCGCGCGCCCCACACACACACACACACCACACCACACACACACACACTCTTAAACCGTAATGCAAATCTGGCTAAGGGTTTACAAATATTGTTTTTAAGATGAGTTTGACAATAAATGACAAGCTATTTCTCTAGAAATACATAATTGCTCACATTATTGTATGTTTGACATAATGCCCCTTGAGGCGTTGCAGCCCAACTGCTGTGTTGCAGCTGTGTCACAAGGCGGCAGAGAGAGACCGGTGGTGGTCTGCACTGAGACCCGGCAACACACCGAGGACTTGGAGTGACACTTACCACCAACAGTTAAACGCGAAAGGTGTACTTTGGCTGTGAGGTTGTTAAATTACCCTTTGAGACACATGCAACTGTCAGACCTGGCCACGGTTCTTAATAAAACCAGGTTACTGCTGAAATCAATGAATAACGAGGTTACCTAAGTTCATCAAAATACGCTGAACCATTGGATGGTTTGGGTGATTGCTCTTTGTCAAATGAGCTTTGAATATAGCTTCAAGTCACTGCCTCAAAAAGCCTTTTACTTCTATTACTAGTAGATTATAGAAGATTGGTAAATTAATACACAAGAATTCAGCCAGATAATGAAAGGCAGTTCAGATGCTCCATGAGCTGACTCTTTCTCCCCCTCATGACTCCCTCTCTTCCTCCTCAGGTTCAGTGGTCGAGTTGCAACATCTTCTCCACTCAGGATCACGCTGCTGCCGCCATCGCCAAGACTGGCGTTCCAGGTAACACACGCCACCTCTTTTTTTTTTTTTATACTGTAATCACCTGGTCAAGCAGCAGTGTATGGGTTTTGAGCTCCTTACTTTTCCTTTCCAACTACATGTTTAAAGCTGTTTGTAATTGTGACCATTAACGAAGTATGTACGCAATTTTATTTTCTTTAAAAAATAAGCTGGTGTTTTTCTCACCCACAAACAAGAGTGTATATTAGAAGCAGTCTCCAGAGTAGTTAAATCTAAAATGCCAGCTCCTGGCGTCAACAAGGAAACTATAAAAGTAAGCCTGCAGTTGGTGCTGTGTGGCAGTAAAGACTGTTTTAATTTGATCAACAAATTATTAATTTTAAATGTCAATACACTAAAGCAAATCGCACAGCAGGTGTCATTATGCACGAGCAACTTGATGATCATAAAGTACTTTAGTGTCTCAGTGCAGCAGTACAGAAATAACGATTTGCCTTAACGGGTAGCGTTAAAGATCCACAAAATTACAGTTTTACAGTCGAGTTTTCTAACGACCAAAACCAAGAGCAGACTCGGACAAAAGGGAGATGGTCCTGTCATCCTCCTGATCAGGTGGTGACTATGATGTACTTTAATAATAATTTAAATAAAAAGATAGAGATTGCGCTGCTTTCTTATTGTTTTGGTGTGGGTAGAGCTCTTGATCAAAATTATCAAAGTTGTACCAGGTCAATTTGCTGGAAGTGGGAGCTAACTGTTAGTGTTGGAAACAGTATTTTCATCGGCTTTATGACCTTTTTTAAAGGTGTCAGTGTCAAAGGAGGGGACTGTAGAAAAATAATTAAAGTAAAACATAAAAATAAAGGATATGCTCACCAGATATTGGAACACCAAACGATTAATGCCCCTTGAGGCGTTGCAGCCCAACTGTCGTGTTGCAGCTGTGTCACAAGGCGGCAGAGAGAGACCGGTGGTGGTCTGCACTGAGACTCGGCAACACCCTGAGAACTCGGAGTGATACTCTCCACCGACATGTTTAAAATGACTGCAAGTGGTCGGGAATATTCTCACCTGGGTCTCTGAAAGAAGACCAATAAGTAAATATGTCCACGTCTTTAGTGTATGCGTGGAAAGGCGAGACCGATGAGGAGTACGTGTGGTGCATCGAACAGACTCTGTACTTCAAGGACGGCCAGCCCCTCAACATGATCCTGGACGATGGAGGAGACCTCACCAACATGGTCCACCAGAAGTATCCCAAACTGCTGGCAGGTTGGTTTGCTTACACACACGGTTTTATTATGAGGTCGCTGTTTATTATCTCCCCCCGTTTGCTAGTTTAAGCAGGGTTTAGAAAAAGGCTTAAAGTCTCATTGATGACAATGCATGGTTGATCTCGCTGTTCTATTACTGCCATGTTGGTAAGGGTTTAGGGATGCCTGGTGCCGTTAGTTTTTTTTTTTTTTTTTTTTTTGTACAACTCATGTCACAGAATCTTAGTTCAGGTTAGGTTTCACTGTTTTACCTCCAGTCAGCTCAGTTTTGTAGTTGACCAGATATCATTTTGGGCTCCTTTTTTTTTTTTTTTTTTTGCTTCCAAAACAGCTACTGCAGGAAAACTCATTTTATTTGACCAAAAGAAGTATTCAGTGGCTGGTGATGATTTTCCAACTCTAGCATTTTCATTAAATGTTTAAGCTGTGGAGTTTCGGACACTAGATGGCAGCAGTGGCTTGACAAAAGCCAGTCCGTAGGGAAACTTCTTGGTTCATACTACATTTTGAATTCACAGCACATATTCATACAGTTCATAACCTTATTTTGTGAGGGGATCTTTGGAGTTTCGGAGATAATGTTTTTTTTTTTTAGTTCTCTATATTGGAGCGGTTTCCTCCTGTGTATACATGCTTGATTTAATGCCCCTTGAGGCGTTGCAGCCCAACTGTGTGTTGCAGCTGTGTCATAAGGTGGCAGAGAGAGACTGGTGGGGGTCTGCACTGAGACTCAGCAACACACTGAGAACTCGGAGTGATACTTACCACCAACAGTTACACGCAAAAGGTGTACTTTAGCCATGAGGTTAAATTACTCACTGAGACGCATGGAACTGTCAGTTAAACACACATTGTGTATTTGTATTTACATGCATAAATATTATTCTTAAACTACTCTGTGATTAAGACCATAACCACCATAGAGGTATCAGATTATGATAATGCACAATGTTACATTAAATCATCATTCAACTCACTTTTGCTTCATGCTGTGTTATTAGTACTCTTTATCTTTAAAAGTTTCTTAATAGCCATGCACACTATTGAGATGATTTCTTTCCCTGTTCCCAGAACTGTATGTAATTGTATTCCATAATCACGTGACCTTGTCACCAGGTATCCGGGGCGTGTCAGAGGAGACCACTACAGGTGTCCACAACCTGTATAAGATGTTGAAAAAGGGCGAGCTCAAATTTCCCGCCATTAACGTCAACGACTCTGTCACAAAGGTAAACAGCCTTGACCTTTAGTCCTCTTCAGCTGCATCCTGTAGTGGGAGTTGGCTGGTGGACAAATATCTAATAGTCATGTGTAACCCTGCATTCATAAAGAAATCGTGCTTTTGATGCCACCTTTTTTAAGCAATTTTGATGAATGAGTGTAAAATGTGACGAACTACTCGTTATATTGTGGTATTGGTATGTCTTGTATTCGTCATGTACGATGCAAACTGGCTTTTAGAAAAATCTCAGGCGTTTGTGTTTTAAAATGCTTACAGTACAATATTTATTTATACAGCAAAACTGAATGCTCTAAACCTTCAGTTTTTAGTGGACTTGCATATTCTGTATTTTTTTGGTATGACTTTACGCACACACAAATAAAACCAAATGCATTCATGTATGCGGTCCATTCCGTATGTGGCTCATTGTGCACATTTTGTGAATTATCTTTTATAAGGGATACACATATTAAAGTCCAATCAAAATATCCATATGAGCTAGGGGTCATGAGAATGCTCCGACTTACGGAACGTTTTGGGAAAACCTATGAATCTGATACCAGGTCCTAGGTGGGAACTCATCTATCATTCCTGGGGAAGAAAAACCCTTGACATGCTGAATAATATGTAATGTATTTTCATTCTCCCTCCCTGCAGAGTAAGTTTGACAACTTATACGGCTGCAGGGAGAGCCTGATCGACGGTATCAAGAGAGCCACCGATGTGATGATTGCCGGTAAAGTTGCCGTGGTGGCGGGCTACGGTGATGTAGGTAAAGGCTGCGTCCAGGCTCTGCGTGGGTTCGGCGCTCGCGTCATCATCACAGAGATCGACCCCATCAACGCCCTGCAGGCTGCCATGGAAGGTAGTTGATGATGGATGGATATCACTCCATGAACACTGATTTTTAAACGTCATGGAGAGAGGGCACTGCTGTGCAGAAAGTACTTAACTATGGATAGTTAACTCAAGTATCTTTTCTCAACTGTTAGAGCTGACAAGATTGTACCAAACCTCTACAATCTGCAAAAGTCATTAAGTAAGGGAAAAAAAATTGTATCGTAAATTAGAAAAGCGGAGTTCTCTCTTCAACACACGACCCATTATTTGAGAATTGAATGATCTATTCCTGAAACATCCAACTATTCAACAATATAACCCCCGATTCTCTGTTGCTCTGTAGGTTATGAGGTTACTACCATGGATGAGGCTTCTAAGGAAGGAAACATCTTTGTCACCACCACTGGATGTGAGGACATTATCTTGGGACGGTAAGTTTGACCAACTTGGATGTTTGTACTAGAACTGAAAAGCTTTCATTTGTATTAGGGATGCATCAATGCAAAACCCATGCCCCATTTACTGTCATGGGCAAATAAGGTGGCGGTATCGCTGTCTTAATGTTGCGTTAACTGGTCTGACTCGTACAACAGTACCTTACCCAGCTTTAAAAAAAAAAAAAAAAGATTCCTGAAATTTTTAAATGTATAAAAATTGGAGCAATGACCTCGAGGCCAATGGAGCCCATGCTGACCAAACAACTTGGACCCTGTTAACCACAGCATTCAAAAATGGTAAAATCCCCACGTACAGCATATTTTACCGGCTGGTAGCATGCAGCTAAAGACACTGCTAACGTTAGCGTACCCATTAATCCTCCTGCTTCGGTCCACGGTGTGGCAACATTTTGTTTTTCCTGTGAGTTTGTAAACAAATGACAAAATGTGGGCTCTGAGGGACTCCTATGGTGCCTTCAGGTACACTCCCTAATGGTGGGGAATTTTTGCCTTTGGGGGGGGGGGGGGGGATTAGATTCTTTTACCTTGCGCAAAAGAAAACAAGCATTGAAATTGGCCAAATAACAATTCTACACATGGTTATCGGCAAAGAAATTTGCGATTGGTGCATCCCTAATTTGTATGCTTGAATTATCCTAAGCCTTATTGAATGAAGTTAAATGTTTACTTTTGCAAAATAACTGCATGGTAATTATTGTGTGTGTGTGTGTGTGCGTGTGTCATACCTTCAGTCACTTTGAGAACATGAAGGATGACTCCATCGTCTGTAACATTGGACACTTTGACTGTGAGATCGACATGAACTGGCTCAAAGAAAATGCTGCAGAGAAAGTCAACATTAAGCCTCAGGTAGGAAAACTTAAACAGACTTCTTTGGCATCACTTCTCTTGGGTTTTCTCTCTTCTGTGTTCTTGGTTGCTCGATGCTTGCCTCTCCTTACCATTAGTTGGACTTCTGTATCCTGTCACAGAAGCAGTAATCCTTCTCCTCTTCCTCAGGTCGACCGCTTTCGTTTGAAAAACGGTCGTCACATCATCGTCCTGGCCGAGGGCCGACTTGTCAACCTGGGCTGTGCCATGGGACACCCATCCTTCGTCATGAGCAACTCCTTCACCAATCAGGTAATTTGAATTTTTGTGTGACCTAGAGAAGTGAAAAGATTTTGAATTTAAGGCCAAGACATGCTAACATACTGACACACCAGCTTCATCACGTCTGCCTTATTCAACCGTCTCAACGTATGTCCTTTCCTGTAGGTTCTGGCTCAGATCGAGTTGTGGACAAACACCGCCAAATACCCCCTTGGAGTCTACTTCTTGCCCAAGAAGGTCAGAAGCCACACTGTGATAATACAGTGCATGATATACAGTACATCACTTAGCATTAAAACTGATCGTGGCCAGTAATATCCACCTCTAGTCTGCAGAATGAAATGTAAGTGATGCCATGTATTTACAACCTGCACCAAAACCATTATCCTGCTTGAAGTCGAAGTCTTTCAGAATTAATTTACATCCCCGATAATGATCTGAGACCCCCAGCCATTGCAGTAAGTGAAGGGTAGTTTTGAAAGGATAAACAATATAAGCTAGTGACTTTCTTCTTTTTTTTATGCTAGAGTTGAACACTAGGGCTGAGTTCCAAATCAAATACTTTTCCTTTTTTTTAACCATACAATCGGGACATACTACGTCTTAACACTTTAAACTTTGACCCTCTTGCTCATATGTGCTGCACAACGGTTTGTGGGTCAGAATTGCCAAAAAAAAATCATGCTGGCTTGCCTAATGCAAAATTTGACTGGATGCAGTAGGACATCCTGATATTTTTTGGCATACTGTATTTGGGATGTACTTGATTTTTTTCTGACCTACTAATTGGTAAGGTAGTATGGGTATTGGAGGCTAGATGCCTAGTCAGTGTTCACTGGTTGTTACCAGGCTATAGGACAGATACATTGAAGATAATTTTAGTTGGTATGCAATCCCTTTGTTTTAAAGGTCTCATGTGGTGTTTGTCAGCATATTTCCCTTAAGCCTTAAAACCACAGTGAAAGGAATAAGGCGGTAAATCCTGGTTGTGATATGTTTAGTACTTTAGAGACCGGTTGCATCAAAGGGAGCTGGGATCATAAGGCATGCAGGAATTTTGAGCCACGATATAAAAACTAAGTGTACAAGGGAACTGCTGGTGAATGCAACAGACTTATTTGGTGCTTAACCCTCTGGGGCTGCTGATGTCCTATACCTTCAATGTCATATTTAATATCTCTAGATCAATGCCGTGTAGAGACTTGCTTTTTTGTTTTAGTAGCAGAGTGTTTTAACAAAGTCTTCCTTGGGATTTTAGATCATCCAGAAGCTTGGTAATCCAGGCTGGAACTATTTGTTTTTATACAATCAATCATAACTATAAATCTTACTTGCGTTGCATAATTTTTGATATGTCAGCATTGCTTCAAGCTAGCGTTGTTCTAATTGTTTAGCACCTGGGCACAAAGGAGCAAATCCAGAAACTTTGTTTTCTGCCCTAAAACTATTATTATTTATAATAGTATTTTTTTTTCCTCCCTTTCCAGAGACTGGTAAATCGACAACTAAATAGATTGCAGCCTTACTGTCATAATCAATCACGTCCCTCTAGATATGGAAGAAAAAGCTTTGTGACCGATGTCTGCATCAGACACGCGAAAAACAACCAAGAAATAAAATGCGTTTTAAAACAAGAAGGTAGAACGAAACGTGTAAATGCAAAGGTAAGGGAAATAAATTGATAATTAGCAAACAGCAGTTTCATCTAACAGGAACTTTGCTCTCCGTCATTCTCTCTTGTCTCAATAGCTGGATGAGCAGGTGGCAGCGGCCCACCTGGATAAGCTGGGGGTGAAGCTGACCAAGCTGTCGGACAAGCAGGCCAAGTACCTGGGTCTACCCACCGAAGGGCCCTTCAAACCGGACCACTATCGCTACTGAGTGTCCCTGTCCAGCTGCGGAGGAGGTGGTGTGGCTAGAACTGTGTTGGTGTTTAGGTGTAGCAGGGTTTGGCGGTTGGGAACAGTTTGGGATTGCACAGGTAGCACTCTGGGTGCCTTTTGGACTTTCAAATGTCCAACAGACATTTTTTTTGTGGTTGGCTGTTCCCCTTAAATGGGCTTCCATATCAAATGTTAAAGAAATGTATTTCATGAGTTGCATCCTGTGTTCGACCCAAGTGATTAGACGTGGCTGAAGTTTGGAACCAACACCTTGTTGTGATTTACTCGGGTGAGATCAAACTGTCTGCCAATCAGCTGTGTTAAATCATTTCGGGTTGGAGCAAGACTATTGAGCTTAAATTACTACCCCACACAACTGCGTTGACCCAAAGCTTCTGTCAGTAGCTTGATGTGGGCGTTTATGGACATTAGAAGGCTGTTTGCACAGACGCTCAAATCAGAGCAACATCCAACCCTGTGTTTCAACCTAAAACTTTTATCTCATCACCATCTCATTTTACACTTATCACACACACAGTCTTCAGTCCTCCATCGTCCCTCCTCTTTCTTTCTCATTAATACTCTGAACTACCAAGTGCTATTGTGGCTGTTTTTAAAGAAAACAAGAATACCGCTTGTTTGTCATTCCCTCCCCATTTATGGAATCAAATAATCCCTGATCCGTGTCTGCCTGAGCTCTGCTCTCGTCGCGGCGGAAGGTGACGGAACCAGTTCTTTCGCTTTTTTTTTTTTTTTTTTAATAAGTCAAAGAAAACGGTTTAGTGTACAGCTGCTTAATTGCGGTACATTCAGATTAAAACTGACTTGTGTTAGCACTTACAAATAGAAACTGAGAATATGCTCATGGAAGTGCTTGTTGGTTGGTAGAGTAAAGCGAGGCATGTCTGCCAAAGGAACTACCAAAGCAAAAAGTCTTAATCTTTGTTGCCTAATTTTCTTATTTTCATTTATTTAATTTGACTTGATGGGCCAAAATGTGCAACTCCCACCCCCTCCCCAGTTCTCATTTCTCACTGTAGCCAATCAGGTTGACAAAGCGGTGGATAGTTTTCAACGGTTGCAGCCTGAAATGCAGAGTTGAACTGCTTGTAAACAGTCTATTCAAACTGTCAAGTGTTAAACAATGGAAAAATAAACCTGTTGACTCTGGATGGTTTCTCCTCATACGGTTATGGGGAATAATTGTATTTATCGTTTTTGGTGAAAGTTCTACCACACTTAAAAGTGAAAATTGCACATAAACGCATGCACGTGTGCAGACCTTTTTTTTTTTTTTTTTTTTTTTTTTTTAAAGAGGCTTTGAATTGGGGTTGTGGAAGTATTTATCTGTGTTCTCCACAGCAGATGGCACTTGGCATGCCTAGTCTACAGAAGCAGGCCGGAGGAAATGATCTACTGTTGTAGACGGGCCACTCTCCAAAAAGGATTTTGCACCTCAGTGGCCCACCAAAACACTCTTGTGTATCCTGCATTTACAATATATTAAAAACTGGTTTTATTCAACCAAACTAAATGAGGCGGGTGTGCAAACTCCCCCTACGATCTTCCTGTGACTGGAGTAGTGAACAGCAATTGCTCTTCTAAACTGGGGGGGGGGGGGTGGAATGTGATGGGAATGATTGTTCTAGGTAATAACTACTGGAATTAAAAAATGTTTTTTGGGAAGTGACCATGGTATAAGTAGGTAAAAGCCCTTTTGAAGTGTTTTAGGTAATTGGAGGCAATCACCTGAAGAACATGATTTTGGCCTTCCAGTCCATTAATGTCTGATCATAGACACCTGGGTATTAATGCTTACAGAAATGATGTTCTAATGAAAGCATTTCATTTTAAAGAGGTTGGAGGTGTACTTTGTTGGAGAGTTCCTGGGTCAAAGGAGGCTTTCTGGGTAAGCTAAGGGGTCTTAATGCACAAATAAGGGTTTGGCGGTTCAAACACAATGCAATTGCAATGTTTCAGTTTTGAACCCATCTGCGGACCTTTGGGCATGCCATTTCCCTTCGTTACCGCTAACCTCTACTGTCTTGTGGAGAATGAAAGACTAGGCTTTTTTTTAATTTTTATTAAACCAGGTAGACCTTTGAGAATAGGTTATAAAAAACCGTGACCTGGTCAAGAAAAGCATACAAGACAACATACAGTTTTATATTAAATCGGTGTCTCTCCCAACACTGGTCTCAGGTATGAAGTTAATGCACCGATCCTACATAACAAGTCCTAAGGAAAACTACGTAAGATCATGTTCTTTGTACTACTGGGTAGTCAAACTGGATAATAACAGATTCTGTGCGTTATCATTGTTTCGTAGTTACAAAGTGAATAAGTTAGACCGAACACAATTTTATGTATATCACATCCATACAGGGATGTAACATATTTTTAAATGACACGCTGGTGTGGATCGTATTCAATGGTTATAATGCAAGTTCACGTATTAGTGATCGCTATCGAAGCAAAAAAACTGGTATTGACTATCTCTAATATAGCAAATCGAATACAAGCTACTAAATTAGTTTAGTAGGCCGGTGCAAGTAGGTAATAAGTCCAGGGTGGGCACAATTATGGTTAACACATCTATTAGACATCTCTAACACGCTGTATTATAAGAGTCATATACTGTGGTCTATTTGTGATGAGGCCATTATACGCGATTGTCCATATAAATGCTGAAGTAGTATCAGTTAGTATTGATCATAATAAATCCCAAAGTTAAATGCTGAGTTAATGTAAACCAGGCATTATGTTTATGTAAGATGATCGTATAATGCATCCAGCACAAGTAAATGAATGATAACTGCTATTAAAGTTAATGTACATATGTCTATGTATGATGAATCCTACACTATTAAATGGAAGAGAACTCTATAATACTGATATGTTAATCTACATATTACATTGAGAAATTAACGGTTTTTCCTAGATAATTGTAATTAGGAGCCTAGGTCTTATTCATGTCATATTGAATGAGCCTCGGAATTGACATGATAAGGCCCATCTCTAAATGTTTTTTTTCTAATTATTATTGTTTCTCAATCTTGATCTCTGACCTTATCTGAGCAGAACAGCTGCCCAGAGTCTTTGAGCAAGGCGCTGTTGTCTCCAGTGAAGCTGTTGCAATTGTGCAGTCAAACATCCAACAAAAATATGCAGAGCTTTCATGTCTAAAGAGTTTGAGGTGATTAAGGAACTAGCAAGATTTGTTGAGAAAAGGGTGGACATTCAGTGTTAACATTTGATAATATTGTCTCTGAGGTGATATTTTTGAGAGGAAGCTATGCTGCTGTTGGGCCTCAGCAATCCAAAGATTGATTCTCCCAGGCATCAATCAAATCGAGTTAGTGGGAAAAACAAACAAACCAGTAGTCAGAGCAGTAGATCTGATACAGATAGAAATCCTCTTTGGAGCCACTCCAGAAGTCTGCTCATTGGATTCAATTTCAGAGGTGGGATGGGGTGACCTTTTCTAAACCGTGATTCAAATAGGGTGAGGCCTACTGTAAAAAAAACAAAACAAGGCAACAAGAGAAGGGAGCCAACATAACCTGAGCTTTTTAACTTAATGTGTATGATAAAAAGATATTTGAACAGAGAAATTGATGATTATATGTTTGACACTTAGGAAGCAGTGTGGATAGATATGGAAGCAGGAAGTAGGTAAACTTCAGTCGATCAAATTAATTTGCACCTTTCATACAGTGAGGCTTTACTAGTGACTGACAAATCACAGTGTAACCTAAATGGTAAAACAATGGGGGACTAAAGCACAAAGAAATATCAATACATAGTGATTCAAGAGTGGAATGTGAATAAATTGAAAGAAGAAAAAAAATAGATAACAAAATGTCTTAAGCAAAAGCCTGGCTAAAAGTAAGTTGTCTGGTGATATTCCTAAAACCATTTAATAAAAACTATGCCAAATGTTCCTTAATTACCATGAAACCAAACAAACTAGTTTATTTTGACTTCGCCGAACACTCACAACAGCACCAGATGTGGTTTAATCCGCCGCTGAAAATAGTCCCCGACAAATGCACAGATCTCCTCTTTGAGTAATAATTGCTAACAACTACAATATGCCGCTGTTTTAGGAAATTGTTCAGCCTTTTAAAAACTGGACTGGTCTATATACACAATAGACAGTTGGTAATGGACCAACAGATCCTGTTGCTCTGGACAGAGACCAGTGAAGGATGTTAGAAGCTTTTTTCCGGTGATGGCTGAGCGTTACTAAGCAGCCTCCAACTGAGCTTGAAGAAGTAGATGTGACGTGAGCAACCTGTCTGAAAGCTGTAAGTCTTCTGGTAGCTGTGCAAGAGAAATCTCCATCATTCCCAATCAGCAGAGATGGAGAGTCTAGGTATATGTTAGGAAATAACATAGACACAGGCTAACTACTGCTAACTAACATGCTAGTTAACATTAACATAGGCACAGGTTAATTACTGCTAACTAACATGCTAGTTAACATTAACATAGGCCCAGGCTAACTACTGCTAACTAACATGCTAGTTAACATTAACATAGGCCCAGGCTAATTACTGCTAACTAACATGCTAGTTAACATTAACATAGGCCCAGGCTAATTACTGCTAACTAACATTAGTAATTAAACCTAAACAGCTAATGGAATTCCAAACTGTCTGCGTGCTTCTCCTGACAATACGGTGATTTACTCAACTACGCAACAGCAAGTTGCGTGGTTATGACACCATCGTTAGCCTAGCTTTACAAAAACGTCTGCTACAGAGCCATAACGTGAGGTATAAGATAATAGAGCCTTTTATACATTGTGTTTCTTTAGAAATACTCAACGGACAATTAGAGTCTTTAAACGCTTCAGATGTAAAGTTTCTTGCTGTCAAAGTGACGTCAAAATGAATGGCAGTCAATGGGATGCTAACGGCGGGTGAGTGCTTGGTAGCATCAAAATGGCGCCGTAGGAGCTACGCTCCCTTACCCCCTTGATATGCACTAGTCCAGAACACTATATTCTTTCATACTTGCTATATTTCCTTTCTTGCTCCCGCCCCAGACACATCAAACCAATAAGCGCTGGTGGTGATGCGTCTTGGTTCGCTTGGATTTTTCTCCGTGTGAAACGAGACCGAACCAAGGTGTGAAATAGGTGTGAAAACGCCTTTAGGGTCATGGTTAATGGGATGATGGGATCCCCATGGATGTTCTAATACCAGTGTTGGGCAAGTTACTTTTAATAAATAAGTTACAGTTGCTAGTTACATCTTCTAAAAAGTAACTAAAGTAGTTGCTCAGTCACAAATTCTAAAAGTCAATAGTTACTTCAGAAAGTCACTACTGCGTTACTTTCGAGTACGTTTTTAAATGTGACCGCACCTCGCACATGTGCATGTTCAATTATTTGTGATAAATCTGAATATTATAATGAAATGGACACTCAATACAGTACATTATTAACAGAAACAATGCACACACATCTAAACTATTTCAATGTTGCTGTGGGACAAAGTGAGACTAGCGTCCAATCAAATTCCATGTCCGTAGATATTATGATAATATAGTGGATCGATACCAATTACACAATAGATGTATTGGAACTTTTGATATTTATTGCTTCATTGATTGACACCCTTGTGTTGTTCGTTGTGTGTCCAACTATGCGTGCTTTTGAACACCCTCTACCTCTGATTGGCTTACCATTAAATTTTACTCAACCTCAGCCAATCGTACGGCCCACTAACCGAGGAAGAATAATAAAAGAAGTCTTTGCCTCTCAGCTCAGATAAGATCTAGTTGGTCTGATGAAAAAAATTATAGTAACCCCCACTTTTTGGCATAAGGGTAACGGCGTTATTAATGGGGACATCTTTAAATTTTATTTTTACTGGAAAAGAATTCCCCCCGTTATTTATACGCTGTTTTTTCCACCGTTTAATACAAAATTTTAAGTGGCAGAGCAAAAAAAATGATAATATAAAAATGCTTGGGAACACTTTCCATCCCCCCCTCATGTGTTAATGTGTGTTAAAAGTAGGGGGTTTAGAACTGTGTGTGTGTCTCTTGAGCTTTTTTTCAACTGATTGATGGCTAGGTATACACGCCAATTCCATGCCTTTTAAAGACACATCCTCGTTTTTTAGTGTTTTATCAACCCCCGTTGGGCCTCCTTGACGACTTCTAACCCCTTTCCAACCCTTGCATTGCTGTAAATTCCACTTTCGAGAAATACAAAAAGGGTGAAAATTGATTTTTTTCCCCGCCGTCCCCGTTTCCTAAACTCACCGCGTTTCTTTTTTTCCCAAACCCCAACCGAGCGTCACGTTTCCCCCAAAATCAAATTTTCGCTTTTTCTCGGGGAAAAAACGCCAAAGGGGCGTGGTTTTTTCATCACTGTATACGCGTAGACAACCCGCTAGCTCAAAATGCGACAATGACACGCCCCCTTGGTTAAAAAATTGGTTTCTGTTTATGCAAAGTCAGATGTAGTTGCCAGCAAAGGTACTTTTTGTTTTCTATCTTAATATTGGTTTTAAAAAAAAAATGGCCCCTGCCCCCATCACAACTTCAGCATTGGAATGCGTCAAAACCAAAATGTTCAATTTTTGGGTTTCCCCGGGGAAAACATCAGAGGACTGCTAGACCTGCTTTTTATAAGCCAATGAATAACGGGGTTTATTTTGGGGCTATTAAAAAAATTGAATTGATTGAATTTTAAAAACCCTTTTAAACGATTCCAAAAAAAAATCTGCTACATCTGTTATAGTCCAACGCTGTGGCGAAGTTTTCCTTCTGGACGGACAGCTGTTTTAATTTTTCGTTTTTTTTTCCCCCGTTTTTGCGGTCCATGTCCCCGGGCCCCCTGCAAAATCCAACTTTGTCATAACCATCTTGTCTGGATTACCTGCCTCCAGAATTTCAAGGCCTAAAAAACTCTTGTTTCATCTAGTACAACTGGACTCAATTTTGGTTAACTTTGTTCATAGTGGGCTGGGGTGGTTTTTTGGCGAAGGGGGCAACTCTGTGGGTGGCATATTTTCATGACACATCGGGGGGGCACGAGCATAATCCTCAAAGCGGTTTCCTACTGTATTATCTATCATTTCACTGTGTGGGGAATTGGTAAATTGGCTCCCTGCTTGCTGAGGAGATGCCGGGAACAGAGCTGTGTGAGTAGGGGAAAGTGGATGGGGGGGGGGGACAGTTCATCTCTGGGTCGAACGGGGTGATGCACAGCAGCCGATACGGTGGTGCTCAGTAAGTTATTAGCGGAGCAGGCTGATCGCAGTTACGTGTCATCTCCAGTCCTGTCTGTATTTATCTCGTACTCTGCCGGTCTCTGTGGCTCTAACACAGAGGAGCTTTTCCAAACTAGAGTTGATCAAGTCTTACCTGAGGTCACCGGCCTCTCAGGATCAATCACTCCACAGGGGAGCGGATTTCATACGAGGACCTCATTGATGATTTTGCATCAAGAAAGGCCAGAAAGGTCAGGTTTTAGTTTGTGTTTTCTGTTCTTAGTGCAATAGTATAATAATTAGTCTCTTTAGTGTGTTTTCCCATTTGTGTGATGGATTTGTGCTATTTAGAATATTTATTATATATTTCATTTGTACATTATTCTTAATATTTTTACATTATTGTTGCTCTCTGCTCGTTACATCTGATTCTATATATTCTTGGCACATTTATATGTACAGTATATATGTTTTTATGTTTTATTTGTTATAACAATGTAAGTGAAAGAGAAAGTTATATTTCTCAACTGCACAAATCCTTCATTCGAACATTCGACACTTAAGAGAATCCAGTTATTTAACAATTGTAGTTACAACAGGAAACACACTTTTTAAGGTGCACAATCTCCACCTCCAACATTTTCAAAAGACAATGAACACGATTTTGCTCAAAATATGACAATATAAGTTTTCCGAACATAAAATAAATATACACTATAATATACGTTATAACTATAACTATATAACTATAATATACCCCCCGCCACCGGAGACCAGTAAGAGCAGCCACATCACGCTGTTCTCATTTAAAAAAACATGGACACCGTGTGTGTTACAAGGCAGGGGGCAGGGGTGGAAATCTCAATTTCACTAAGGGGCCACACTGGAAAATGAGAATCACATTTAGGGCCAGACATTTGTAGTAGATAGATAGATAGATAGATAGATAGATAGATAGATAGATAGATAGATAGATAATAGATAGATAGATAGATAGATAGATAGATAGATAGATAGATATTAGCAGATTGTGGATAGTAGATAAGTAGATAGATAATAAAAAACATTTTTGACAGCATGACTGCATGTCCCATTTATTTTTTAATTACAGCTTGGTCGACATAAAGCCCTTAAAAAGTCAGCAAAAATCAAGCAAAACAGTCATTCTGATGACACAGAAATCCCAGGAACCTGAACATGCAAACTCTCTGCTTCTCCAAGTCAACAAGTTTGGCAAAATTCTGCTTTGAGTGTCGCAGAAATACAATTTTAAAAAGAGTTTTACATCATTTTTGGTTTTGGTAGCCACCTAGGCGGGCCAAAATTGATATGCCGTATCAAAACGTGCAAAACGAGGAGCCGGATTTGGCCCGCGGGCCTTGAGTTTGACACATGTGGTCTCGACTCAAGAGTATCACATTAATTGTTTTTGATTGTGTGCCACTCTCTGGAGCCTCCGTTACCTCCTGGACCTCTGTGTATGCAACCATCAGGCATCCTAAACTTCCCAAAAAATCCGCCTCGTCCTGGAAGTGCAGCTGAACAGAGCGTCGGGTCCCCGCTGAGGGGGCTGCAGACTCTCCCGGTTTGGCCAAAATGAAATGGGAAATCTTTTCCACACAGGAAGTGGTAAGTCAAAACATTGAAATGCAGTCAGCAAGTGAGCCATCACTTATATCCAGGGTGCGTGGTGGGTTTTAAAGGCTGATCCGAATACGCGTTGCCCTCATAATATCTAACAGTCGGTTATTGAGAGATGTAATTCACTGAAAATACAATTGATTAGCTGAACGATTGAATAAATAAATGTTAAACAAATTCTATGCAAATGCTCATTTTCAGGTTCATATTTGTGTTTTTAGTTAACTATTACTTTTTTCAATGCTTTAATGTTCAAATAAAAATATATTCTAAAATGAATCTCTCTATCGCTCTATTTTAGCGTCTTTAAGGCCACCCTCTCGATAAAGCCCAGTCTGCTCTGACGCTTGCATTTTTCTTTGGATTCAGCATTTTGATACTATCGCAGTACTTATATCCTGTGGCAAAACGACCCACTTTATATAAAAAAAGACATGAAAATCTCACTTTTCACAATATGGGACCTTTAAAAGAACCAAGTCTGCAACAATTGCAGAATCTGACCGTTTCAGAGGTTGTTTACATCACTCATAGTCTATATCCATGACGTTCTACTTCCGGGATTGCTCTCGTTCTGACGGAAATTCCGTTGCATGTCGTTCTTTTTGGATGTCCGTTTCCTTCCGCTTTCTTTCTGAGTTATTTTAAACTCCTGTGGATTCATGAGGACTATGGTTACCTGGTCCTCAGGTCTCTGCAGGGTAAATCCAGACAGCTGGCCAGACTATCTGTCCAATCTGAGTTTTCTGTTGCACGACTGAAACAACTTTTAAATGTACACATGTTCCACCAAAACTAGCTCCTTCCCGAGGCTGTTTTGCAGCGGCACCGTGGCTCTGCCCGGCGCTTAGCGCCGCCTCGGACAACTGTGATTGGTTTTAAAATTGCCAATAAACCAGTGCATGTTTTTCTCCCTCCCAGAATGCTGTGAGGACTAGACAGACCCTCTTTTGCAGCGCTGTGGAGGAAGGTCTGGCAATGCGCGACTACGTCACTTAACACCATGTAAAACCAAGGCTGGTGTCTCTGATATTTGTTTATTGCCTCTTATATTTTATTTGTGAATGTTAGATTTGTGTGCACCAACTTAATACTAATAAACAAAACGCCGACCAAAACTTATAAACCATTTAAGACATACAGTTTAAAAAGTACATAAAATACAATTTAGTCATTCAGCGTGAGTGGTTACAGTCCTTAAAGAGAAATGATTAAACAGCGGGAAGAAGCTGCCTCACATTTACAAATGAAACCATTTCTTTATGATGGAAACAAACATCAAAGCCAATCTCTACAAAAAACTTTTAAAGATTGAAGGCCTGGATTGCCCCATAAAGTACACAGACACCCCTCATTAAAAAACAGGAACTATTATAATGAAATGCCACCATCGTTAATGTTCCCTTTCTTCTTCTCCTCTATGGAGCTATAAAACCAAGGTGTTCTGTTTTTTTTTTGGGGGGGGGGGCTTTTCCATTAATTGACATTAAATAGACATGAAACGGGGAGAGAGATGGGGGGATGACACGCAGCAAAGGGACTCAGCCAGCATGGGGCGAGCGCTCTTACTGGGTGAGCTTGAGGCCCCCCTGTTGTGTTTTTTTTTTTTTTTTTCACATATAGGCTCATATTATTATTTGATAATATTATGTTGGATTCATGTTAACAGTTTTTTTTAAACTTTCAAAAAAATAATAAAAATGTGGTGGCCCCCTGTTGTTAACCTCTGCCCTAGAGATTAGATTAAACAAAAAAAAATAATCAAAAAATAGATTTGACTAATTTAAAAATCGAATTGCAGAAGGGATAAAAGAGTTAGAGTGGTGGTGAGTTTTAAAAGCAGGTCAAACATAACGTGACGTCTCGATGGCAACAGACAAAATCCACTCTGAACAAGGTGGTCTGAAGAAGACAAAATGCTCGTTGCTTTACAAAAGATTTGTTGATTACAAAGAGAATTGAAATCTCTTTGTTTCACACCCGTACTTTCAGAGCAGGTTTTTGGCTATGTTGTTCAGGCTGTTTCTGTTTTTCCCCGTGAGGCTGTAAAACCAGCAGGTAAAAGAACAAGTCCTAACACGGCTAGTCTTGGATGAGGGTGGAAAAGCTAATGAGGGTTGTTGTCCTATTCGCTGCATGCGTCGGGCCTCCTGTTCCTTGTTGAGAGCTGGAAGAGTTAGATTTTTTTTTTTTTTTTAATCTAAATTTTTAGGCTTTTCCACCTTTACTTTTTCTTTTTTGTGAACAATTGTTTATTGTACAAGTACACCATTCCGACTACAAACTCAGCATATTACAGTCAAAAAAAAGAGAGAAAATATTAAATAACAGTGTAAAATGAAAAAAAGAAAAAAAAAAAACTATATGCAACCCCCACCCGACCCACCCACTCCCTAGGCCTGGATCTCCATCAGATCATAGCTGGACATGCGAGACCACAAAACCAGCAATGCATTTACAGGTAGTGAATTACAACAATTTCTTAACCTTATCTTCCTTTGTTTGCCACGCTAGAATAGTACGGACTCCAGCACTGTGCATTCTTACCACTGATTGCTCCATATCAACTACGTCTATGTATGTGTTAATCCACTGGGACTCAGTGATTGTATGTGGAGGTTTCCAACGTCGAGCTAGCATCTTCTTGGCAGCCGTAATGCCCGTTAAGAGCATACGTTTAATACCTTTGATTTTTGACAGGACAGCAAGGTGAGAGAGAGGGAGGACGTGCAGGAAATCGTCACAGGTCGGATTCGAACTCTGGACCTCTGCATCAAGGCATAAGCCTCTCAGTACACGTGCGCCTGCTCCACCACTGATCCCACCCTGCCACTTTAATATTTAATGTGTAAAATAAACCAAAGGTTTAGCAGAAATAATTAACCATTAAAGCGCCCATATTATGCTCATTTTCAGGTTCATAATTGCATTTTGAGGTTGTACCAGAATAGGTTTACATGGTTTCATTTTCAAAAAACACCATATTTTTGTTGTACTGCACATTGCTGCAGCTCCTCTTTTCACCCTGTGTGTTGAGCTCTCTGTTTTAGCTCCAGAGTGAGACATCTCACTTCTGTTCCATCTTTGTTGGGAGTCGCATATGCGCAGTAGCAAGGTAAGATCACATCAGCTAGGTAACTCTTTCTCCAACTTTGGGGTCTCTGCTCCTCACCACGGGGCTTCTCGGGTGCTGCGAGCAAATCACTCCGCCCAAGTAGCAGAAGTAGCAGTGCTTCGCCTCTCTGAGAATATAGTCCTCAGTATGTGGTTAGAATATAGCTGTGTCTCATGTGACCTTGTTATTTGTACACGCTGTGAATATACAAATCACAACATATAAATAGGCACATGTTGGCGTCATTTTGTCACTTATTGGGAGCAGTAGGTTGGATGAAGCCGGTTACCTCCAGGATCTGGGCCAAGCGAGGCTAGCGGTGGGTGCGTCAGACAGAGTTACAGCACGCACAGAGATGAGAAGGGTATGTATGGATTTATCTAACTCTGGGGGATAAGGTGAATGAGCTAAAGTCCCAAGAAGTCGGCGTGATGCTTTAAGTTTCAAGTTTTGAGATGGGAGTTCTTTTCTGTAGGTGATGCACGGACAGTCATAGCAGAGCACGTTCAGAAACGTGTGCTGCAGCCACAAGATGACTCCTCCTCACATGCCTATAGAAGTTTAACGAACATTTTTCACAAGATTGAACCCATGTCAATCCATCGGAGAGTCCCGCTAAACCAAAAGTATGAATGCTCTGAATGGGCAGAGATAAAATACCATGGAGGCAGAAAGTCCTTAGAATTGAAAATGATCTGCATGAAGTACTGTGCATATGGCAGATCTTTGGTCAGCTTATCTTATTTTGACACGAGGGAAGTAAATAATGATGCCTAAAAAGAGATGTCAGTGATATCAAAACCACAATGACTTGAGTCATTTAGCTGAGAGGCCGCTGGTTTGTACCATGTTATTTCATTTTTGCGTTTCCCAGGAAGTCTCTAATACATAAGTACATAAGCACTGTCCCAGTTCAGGGGCTGGATCCTACGGGGTACAGGTTTCTGGGTTGAGTGGGCTGGAGAGGTCTATCCAAATTTAAGGGACTAGTTTATTCGAGGCCAAGAAACGGACAAAACACCTGTTGCCTACAGCCTTCTATAGCCTAAATAACACATTTTTTCCCTCGTACCTGTAGTGCTATTAATCACTTTAGCTTGTGTTGGTGGGATTTGTGTGTTGGCGATGTGAACCAGTGTAATGGACCTGGATTGCACTCGGCTTGTGGTGCTCAAAGTGCCAAAAAAACACATCTGAAAAAGCTCAGCAGCGATATCTCTTTCCAGAAATCCTGACCTGGTTACTCAAGGATAATCCACAGACCTGGTTGGGAGCAGTTTCCTGGAAGAACTAATTTCCTTCAACCGAACTACACCCCCCGACAGCATCACCGCACAGAAGGGTGCTGGGGATGTTAAATTCCTGGTATTTTGATTATCGTTGATTTTGAACAATAAATTCAACTTTTAGTGGTTGTATTAAACTTTAAGCTGCTTTATTTACGAGTCAATGAATGCTTGGTTTTGGATAGCGTTGGTCTCTCATTTCACTTCGTAGATCAGGGTCAGCCTGACCCACTAGACATACCTTCACAGGCCAAGACCTTCAGACAGTCTAGCTCCGGTATCAGGAAACAGGGAGAGGGTGGCAAAGGCCTTTTAATCAGTCACACAATGTGAAATCTGCCCTCAGATGGAGCTTTAATGAGTCATTCAGGTCTGGACAATGTTCCTGAACAGCTCATTATTTTCCCATGTGGCCAGCAAACAGCCACATCTGTAGCCAAACTGGCGCTTTTTCTCACGCCTTGGCCGTCCTCTGCCTCTACTCTGCCCAAGTTCAACTGTCAGCGGTGAGCACATCCCCGCAAAAAGAAAGAAAAGAAAATTCTTGTTAATGAAGATGGATGCGAGGGTGTGTAATTATGATCAGGGAGCTGATCCAGTGAGCTGACTTAGAGCCCGATTTTCTGTTGTTTTATTGTTTCTCACCAGTTTTATTTTTTATGAGTTTGGTTTAACAAATTCTCAAACTAAATAGTGATTTATTAAAAAGAGACATGTTGAGGGAGTTTTTCTCTGATTGGCCCTCCCTGTGGTTAACACATAGTTATATGAAGGCAACTAAAACTACTTGGTCAAAGTATTTACAAGACAGCTAAATATGAAAACAATGTTTTTTGCAGTTATGGTTGCCACATGTTGGCTTTGATATCAATAAAAATGGTATATTTGCTTTTAATATATTCTGTATTATTCCCACAAGGGGAAATTACAAGATACACTCTGTTGTTGTTAATCACGGGCCTGAAATATACACACATGCTCAGTACCTATACTAATGGAGGATATCAGAGTGGGGGGGGGGGGGGGGGGCTGCCCACGCCCTGAGCAGTTGGGGGCTTGGAGCCTTGCTCAAGATCACCATACTTTGGTCCATACAGGGACTTGAACCGGCAACCCTCCGGTTCCCAACCCAACTCCCTATGGACTGAGCTACTGCCACCCCACGAGAGATCACATTTATATGCAACTATTTTGCATTATGCAATAGTTATGTTTTTTTCATTGGTTATCGGATGTATCTGTGTGTACGGTTTCAAGGCTGAAATGATAAGTAGTTACCAAAAATGTTGGTTCTGGCCTCTGTCGAGTTTCTTTTTGTTGCTGTTTTATACATTTAATATCTGTGTAGGGCGTTTTTTGCTATAAACGACACTTGACAAAGACTTAATGATGTACACATATGAATCGCATACACCTACACACAAAGTGCTGCATTTTGAAACAGCAAGAGATGGAGAAAGAGTTTATCGTTTTATGGCCCAAGGTGAAGTCCAAACAGATGTCAAAGGAGAGTTTGTTGCTGTGATGCCAGCGGAGCAGACAGTTTGCACAAGTGTGTTTTTATGAGTGTGTGTAAAGGCTAGGGTAACAGCTGGAGCATGCCTTTTAGGGCTACAAGTAAGTGAAACATGCACAGGTGCCATTTCAACTCAGCGTAGTTGTTTCTTTCACAAGTGCAGGAAACGGGACAGCATACTCCCTCCTGAGACGCGGCAATTCATATTCTCCTCTGTGAGTAAAACACTGAGGTCTGTTTGTTAACTTGCGTCCTAATGTCCTGAGAAAAGCAGCCCAGTGATGTAACACACGTGGCAGTGTGGTAAACAGAGCATATATTTTGGCATATATGCTTACTTCTCACTAATGTGAAGAATAACAGATAAATAAAAGCATCACAACTGAACCACAACAGCCCTAAATCTCAGTTCATGAATGTGCATTAAGGGCAGTAGCTACAGAAAGCTGTTACCAATGCAATACAATACTGTCCGATGTGGTTATTGATTGCAACTTGCCCCTGTCCTTTCCGACACTAGTTGAGAGTAACTCCAGCCAAGTGTGTCGCAGAGCATTGGGCCTCATTTACCAATGTCTTTTAGTTTTTTCTTTACCCTCATGTTGTCCTTGGGTCAAATTGACCCGTTTTCCTATATCACTGTTCTTTTAAATTACCCAAAATAACATGATTCATTCCACACAACGCTCTTTGGCAAGTACAAATCTCTACTTTCATTCATTTTGGGGTTTCCTATTCAATTTTACAGCATTTGAAAAAAAACAACATTGAAGGGGTTTCCAAATAGTATTGAGTATTGAGTATTATCCATCAACATCCATTCCTTTAATTTTAGTCTAAATAATTCCTAATTTCTGCTTTTCTAACTCAAACATTAGGTATAATTTCCTATAAATGGGGGTTATTGATCATAAATTCCAAAAGTAACCATAAAACTAAAGTTTATAAGTTAGTGTTACGTAGTGTTGAAAACGTCTAAAAAAGTGACGAACACTGAAAAAAGTGTTGAAAAAAGGTACAGAAATGTAAGAAAAAGTTAAAAACATCATTAAAAAGCGTCAACAAAAGTGTTGATTGTCAATTTGGACAAGAAGACAACACAAGGGTTAAATTTGTTTTTTTAAAAAGTTCCTAAGACGTCTGATTCACGACATGTTCTTAAAACACAGAATTGTTTGCAGGTGGGTTCTTACAATGAGGAATCCTAATCCCTTCTTAAATTGAAAGCTCGTGCCTGTTGCTCCTATTTAGCATAGAAACGCCTCTTATAAAAGGGCGTGAGCTGGCAGGGACGTGTGCACACTCAGAGAAATGTCAAAAAGATGTGGCAAAGGCAGTGGAGGCCTTGAAAGACATCAGTAATTCTGAAGTGGAGATACTGCTGCAAGAAGTTAATGAAAAACTCATATTTCGTAGCGTCAGCAGTGGATGCGTCAGCTCTTAATCGTGCGTAGGAGTGCTCCCGAGTGTGCGTAGGGTCTGTTCATACCTAAAAACAAATCCCAAATAAGAGAAAAACATTGGTGAATGCCAGAATCTTGTCGGGAAAACTGCGTAATTGGGGTTTAAGAACACATTTGTTCTTAAGAACGTTTGGAGAATGAGGCCCGGTGACATCAAAAGCAGAACTTTGCTCCAGAGAGACATTCATAATTCAGAAAGTCAGCTGAGCAACACGGACCATGTTCCAGCCGCCGTGACATCTGGTCTCTGAACAATGAGGGGCTTCCTTCCTTGGTGTCCCCGTGCAGAAGGGGTACATCTTAAATTTAATCTCTTGGTCTGCGACCGCTTCAAAGGCTCACACAGCCCAAATAATCGGAGTAATTTGAGGCCATATGTGATGAGTACAGCAAAGATAAATCATTTTATTATAAATTGAATCATTAGTAATAATGCCACCAACGTGTGGAAAGCTTTCACAGTTTGCTTCCCCATTGAAGAAGAAGAAGATGAAGTACATGACAAGGATAATCTTTATGCCCAAGAGTTCTTAAATTACACAACCCTGGATCAGGAGTAGGACACGCTTCTATGGCCAAAAAAAAGCACACACACAAAAAAAAACCAGCACTTGCAGTGTTTGGCGCACATTCTACCAACTAGTGGTGGGAGAACATTTGAAAGTAACAAAAGTTCCAACTCCTCCTCTTTCAAAATTGTTAACACTCACATGCGCATAACCAGAACTGAGTTTAGGGAACAAAGAGACATCTACAGTTCTATCTTGACCTAGAAAAAGGCTGGGCACAAGGAATTGTCGTTCGCAGTCCAGGAGTGGAGGTTGGAGAAGCAACAGATTTGACTCCGGGAGGAAAGATAGTCACGGTGATTTGTCCTGTCCCTGAATCACCACCTTGAGAAGCTGAAGCCTCCGGTCTGTTCTCTGGCCTGGTCGGAGTCTCCTGGCGCGACAATGTGAAAATGGCCAGGACGCAAGAGGGAATCACTGAACCCATTTCAGGTCCAGTCCAACACAAAGCAGCGGTCTTGGATTCAGCCGTTTCTCTGATGTGTGTGGAGCACCATGTGCTGGTCAGTTGCGAGGCCGTCTGGATCAACGGTCAAGTACATTTCCAGCATAATTGCTTGACATCTGGATGCCCCTCACCTCCGAGTCTCTGTGTGTTGCCAATCTCCAGCTCGGTTCTCTTTGGGAAAACAAAAGCAAACTTTGACTTTTTGACTTTGGCAAGCTACACTCTGAAAATGGCAAGTTTTGAAGAAAGAAACATTGGATTGTGCAACAAGGCAGGGTCTCTGTTTCTGTGCACATCTGGTACTGTAAAAGTAGGGACAGCTAGGGAACACCGCTTCAATTAGTTATCAATTTTGTTAGCATGGTGGCTAACATTAACGTTACTCCGTCTATGACACATCGTTTTGGCTGTGCGTGCTAACTTGTGTGTGAGAATTGTGCTCACCTAGCATTGTTAGCCTTTAGGCTTCCCTGGCACAATTTACCATGTGGCTCAATTTATCCTCAGCAGCTTATCCCTCATTGAGGGCAAATTGCAACAAGAGACCTCTTTTTCTCGATATTCAAAGTGATGATTCCCTGTGATGCACCACGTGTAGATATTTTATTTGGACAGATTACTGTAATGCTCTCGATTTTTTAGACTTGAGGGAAAAAATAACACACCCCGCTCTCCCCTACTGTGCATAAATCTGAATTTCTGGTCAAATTTGGCACTAGAAAAAGATTCTATCTCTGAGAAACAGCATAGTTTACATGTCGTGATCGTGTTCGTTCGCTGAATTCTAACATTGTCCAACACGCTTTCTTAAAACTTCAACTATTCATTAGTTGTATCTTTAAAGGTGCAGTCAGTGATTATTATCCAATGTGACTTCTGTCAAATTCAGTAAATATCTCCTCACGGTCCGCTAGCTGTCCTTTCTGGGAGTACTGAAAAAAGAAATCTGGTGTTCATGCTCAGGCCTGGCTCTGTGCTGGTGCAGGGAAAGGCCACGGGTATATGATCTAAAAAAGGAGCGAGAGGGATGTAAAGCTGACTCCACAGCACATTGTGAAGAGGAGAGGGTGAGAGATAGCCAAAGAAAAGGTAAGGGCAAGGGCAAAGAGACGCGTTACCATTGGTAAGGCGTTATTCTCTCTGCTCCACCTTACCCTTTCTCCAGATGTATGTGAAACTTGTCTTTAATGTTTTCAATAGAGAAGCAGGAAGACCGTTTCTATATCTTTCACTGTCAAGTCAACCAATCACATCTCACACATGGAGAACTGTGGCTTGCAGCTATGTGAGTGCATCAGCAAGCGCGCCTGATGCATGTATTCTGAGAGGTAGGTCAACTAATTCCTGCTCGCTATATCATTGCTGGTCAAGTTGCCTGTTCACAGCCGGTCAAAACGGCCCTCAGGCCACCAGGAAATGTCTTTTAACAATGTAAAATGATAGCTGAAATATAGCTTTTTTTTCTTGTTAAAAACCTTTTCCTAGTGTTTATGGCTTTGAGTGCATCGTAGTGTACAGTACCAGGGTGTGGGGTGATCACAAATGACTCAAATGAATCCAATTACTCCCAAAAAACTGTGGGAAATCTGGTAGAGCTGTTCAGATTACATCATTAAATTAGCCAGAGAAAGTCTGTAACACACATGGCTCGGCTGTAGGAGGCCCAAAAACACAGAAGCTTGCGAGAGTCAAAAGCATATGTGCCCACTGAGCAACTTACATAGCGATGAATGGGCTTCCATTTTTTCCAGTTCGTCTTTTAAAACATGCTTGTTTGGACTGGGCCGATTGCTTTCTTGGTATTGCTGCTTGTACCTTTCTCCAGAACCATTATACCCCTAAATTAAAATTACAGAAGGACCCCCGAGCACTGACATTTTGTTTACTTTTGTGTACTTCCGAGGAAAGCATTTTCCTTCTAGATTTAAAAATGTTACTGGTTCTGCTACAGATTCAGATTTTATTCACAAACTATCACAATTAAAATATGGTGTAATCACAATAATTTGCCATGCGGCCCAATATGAGAGCCAATCATCAAAAATATGCGTTAATCAACCACCAGAACTCCAGGGACGGACTCACATTGGACTCAAAGAGACGGACTCACATTGGACTCAGAGAGACGGACTCAAATTGGACACCGTTTCTAAAACCGAGGGCACAGATTGTGAATCTGTGCGCACAGAATCAGCTAAAACCGGGGGGGGGGACGCGGCGTGTTAAGGACCTAAAAAACCTAGAGGCCTCTGATGGGATGGACACAACAACCACATGGAGGGACACTGCTCAACGATGAAAGATGCAATTCTAGACACTCAAACTAGAACCATGTGTGCATGTCACATCTTAGTTATTTTGAAGGTGCAGCGTTGTCCTGGTTCCAGCCTTCTGAATCAACTTGAGTCTTGAGTTACAGACCATGTCATTTTAGCGTAACAGGGTAAAACACACCAGATGATACGCCAGAGAGAAATTGTAAATCCTACAATGTCACAGAATTATATTCTGTAACTAATGCAGCATTTTCCTGCCACACAGCTTCATTTTCCCCTTAATTTCATGCAACGTTGCAACACAGTAATCCAGTAGAGACCTAATCAGACCACAGGCTGTCTATGGATCAGATCCCCAGTGCTGGGGCTGACACCTGGCTGAATTTGAATTTGAGTTGCTACAGCAGCTGACTGAAGAAATCCAGAGCTGCTGTCTGCTCTCCTCCCGGTGAAGTGGTCTCTTAACAGCAGGGACTAAGGGTGTTTTCACATCTAGTTTGTTTGCATTGGTATGATGGCCGCGTTCTCACTGCCTGAGTGATCCCCACCGAGGGGGAAAACGAACTCTACCGCACTTAAAGCGAAACTCTCGCCAAAATGCAACCTTGGGTCTTTTTGTGAATGTATCCTCAGTCAAACTTTCATTTAAAAACACACTTGGGATGGAAGTGTCCCTTTTAAGACTTACCGTATTTTCATTTTGGGTCAAATGGTGTTAGGGGCGCTACTATGATCGTATCAAAATCAGTATTTTTAACACTAAGAAGGCTCGACACAACATGAGACTTTGCTCCAAGCATCACCAGGGGCTCTACACATGAACTCCAGCATTAAGAACTTGTTAGTGTTCACAGAGTTTACTAAAAAGAAAGGTTGTAACAACTCGCAGCTATGTTTGTCAGTCAAAAAGAATCGATCTGCGAAGGTGAATTCCTCCATAGGAGGAAATGTCATTCCGACATGTGGCTCCTACTACATGGTCAATCTTGTTTTTTCACTAACAACAAAACAACGAATTATCCCAAGACTACTTTTGACTCGCTAGGGGAACCGGAAAAACCAATTGCCACTAACATGCTACTGATATCAATATGCTTTGTCAAATTAGACGACGTGTTTTGGAAACATTTAGCTCATGGTACTTGGGTGCTCAGAGCTTGCAGCACATTCGAAAGGAGGTGTTTTTGCATCCAATCATTTCTGAAAACCTCTCCAGGTACGGCCAGAGATGTTGAAGGGTTGGCTGGTCTCCTTGGCTACCAACCTCCTCGCTGCTGCTTGGTTGAGTTCTCTTGAGTCTCTGCCACGGGCATCTTCGTACTAGGCTACGTACGTCTGCTATTCCCTTGCTGCATTGTGACAAGATCTGCATCACGTGCCGGTGCGATGGATCACGTGCAAACCAATAGGGTGTCGGAGTGGTATATGTTTATTCTTCTCATCCAACAACAATCAAATTCACTCTATCCGGATGATGCATTTTATCTGGATATGTTTTTGTTATTTATTTGAATTTTTTTTTTTAACAATGACAAGCAGGAATGAACACAAGCCAAACTGAAATAGGAGTAACAAGGCTATTTTTAAAATGTAAGGAGTAGAAAGTACAGACGTGCGTGAAAATGCAAGGAAACAAGTCTGCTGTAAAATAATTATTTTAACTTTTACTATTTCTACTAAAGTAAGGTATTGGTACTTCGTTAATTGATACAAATACATACTAATAAATGACATGTCGATGTTTGAAAGTCTCTTGGTTTTAACATCAATGCAGGTATGAATGTAAGAAAAAAAGAAAAAAAGAATCGATTTTCAAATATTACACCTGTCATACAGAACAAAATATTCGATAACCTATTTTGCCAAGATAGCCCTCCCTGTCCGTGTCAGACATGTTTCTGGTGTGTATGACATAGAAACATCCATGCAGTTGCCACGCAACAGAAATGCAACGCTCGCACGACGCAGCCTTGTGCGTGATATTCACTTATAGTATGTATGTATACAGTGAAATATGTAGCTCAGTCTCAGTTGACATTAAACCAGGATTACAACTTTCATCTTAGCCATGACTCATTAGAACGCAAGTTCATGGCTCTGCAATGCTACCAGAGGGCATTATTAAAAGGAAACCTAATAATGAAGAGAAATAATGGCGTGAGTGCATGCGTGAATGCAATTTTAAATCCACAATAACTTTGCACTCACATTCTTTCACACAATTCCAGAGGATGCCTGCAACCCATGATCGTAAAAACATTTCGGTTCGAGCCTTTTTTTTTCAGTAGATGCTGTTTGGGAAGATGGTGGTGAAGGAAACTTTTGTATGCAAACTTTTAAGTGCTGACATGAAAACCTTGGCATCCTTGATGAGTCCCAGAGGTGTTACAGAACTTGGGAAGCAACAAACAATGTTGTGTTTCTTTGAGAGAAAACAGATGAATCCATTAATCATTCCTGCAAAAGTATGTATTCACACAGGAACAAAGTTCTTGTGAGTCCACCCTGTTCTTATACCTTTAACCTAACCCAGCTGAGACGGTACTGTTGCCAATAAAACTTTTCACAAACTGTCCTTAGATTCCACTGGTTTCAGGGATGAAGTTTGAGATGATTCAGAATCCAGATGTAAGAGTTGCCATAATGTAATAACGACGGATCAAAGTCAAACAGCTCGTAAACAAAGTTTTATAGTGCTAAAAACATGAAACAGCAACAGCATCAAATATTTTGACTTTCCTTAGGGTTTGTGTTTTCTGCATTTAAAAAACGCTGTTAAAAAAAGAAACGGTAACAGTACCGTTAATTAACATTAACATTTACGTAAACAACAAAGTTTTGGTGGTTTTTTGGTAAACGTCGTGGTTTGGGTTCAAATGACTCGGCGTAGGAGTTCGGACATCATGGCAACAACACAAACTATGAGGTTACGGTTAGAGAAATATCATGGACGTCCAATGCCGTCGATAATGTCATAATATTTCTTTGGCACTTGAACGTGAACGTGACGTTTTGGCTGCATTTCCTGAAACAACCGACACTGTCATTTTAACAACAGTCTCAGACCTACACATACATGGTCTTTGCCATTTTGTAGTATCCAATTGTGAGAAGTACAACACATTAAAACAACTAGTGAACATCCTGAACAAAGAAACTGACAAATTATTTACCGTTACAACGCTATGAAGAAAAAGCTCTCCGCCTAAAAACAGTAAAAGGGCCAATCCACCGTGGAACCATGGGAAATCATGGTAGCGGCTGTCGCCGTGGTGCCGCTACACGTCCTGCGATAACCTGTTACATCCTGCTACGCTCTGCTGTGCCTTAATGCCGTGCCGTGCCCTGCTATGCCATGAACTAATACAAATCTTTTTTTTTTTTTTGTCTTCCTCCATTATCTTTTACTGTGACTCTTCGTTTCAACCCCAACCGGCCCGTCAGACACCGCCTACCAAGAGTCTGGGTCTGTCCCGGGTTTCTACCTAAAAGGGAGTTCAGACTCAGACTTTTGGGATGACTACCGCAAGGAAATTGAAATTTCCAGCATCTGTTTTTAGCAAGAAGAATACAGTACAGAAAAAGAAAAAGACAGCATAAAGATAACAATAATAACAGTAATAATAATAATAATAATAATAATAATAATAACAATAAAACCTTGGCTATGAAAAGACATTTACCATAAATTATCAGTCAGTGTCAGTATTGAGTCAAGTGTTCAAGTGTCTAGGTATTTGTGAGTCCAGGTGTGTGTGTGTGTGTGTGTGTGTGTGTGTGTGTGTGTCTGTGTGTGTGTGTGTGTGTGTGTGTGTCTGTGTGTGTGTGTGTGTGTGTGTGTGTATTGTCCTCTCTGCCCTATTTCCTCCTCCCCCCGGGTGAGGAGTTGTAGAGTCTGATGGCATGAGGGACAAAGGAGTTCTTGAGTCTGCTGGTCCTACACTTGGGACGGAGCAGCCCTCCACTGAACTGGCTCCTCTGGTTGCTGATGACAGGGTGTGTGTGTGTGTGTGTGTGTGAGTGTGTGTGTATGTGTGGGGGGTTTCCTCGCCACTGTCCCACTGCTCTGGAGGGAACTACTAGAACTGTTGGGTCCTTGTTAATTATGTGGTCTAGTGTGGTCTAGACCTACTCTAGCTGTAAAGTGTTTTGCGATAACTCTCGTTATGATTTTATACTATAAATAAAAGTGAATTGAATTGGAGAGTAACTGGTTTGTGTTACTCAGTTGAACAGACCAGACCGTGGCTGCATTCCATGAAAATCATGAGCATGCTGACAGCCTCGGGTCAAATTGGCCTGTTTTCCCATATCAGTGTTCTTTTTAACTACCCAATTGTAATTACCCAAAATAACATGATTCAATAAAATGATTCCACACAACGCTCTTTGGCAAGTACAACTCTCTACGTTCATTAATTCTGGGGTGTCTTATTTAGTTTTATAGCATTTAGAAAAACAACAACATTGAAGTGGTTTTGAAATAGTATTGAGTAAAAGTTGACATATTCCAGTCTGTGATTATCCATCAACATCCATTCCTTTAATTTTAGTCTAAAAAGTTCCTAATTTCTCCTTTTCTAACTCAAACATCAAGTATAATTTCCTATAAATGAGGTTTATTGACCATAAATTCATCAAAAAAACTGTAAAACCAAAGTTAATAAGTCAGTGTTACGTAGTGTTGAAAACGTCAAAAAAGCGACAAACATTGAAAAAGTGTCGAAAGTGTTGAAAAAAGGGACAAAAACATGAAAACAAGTTAAAAACATTGATTCAAAAGCGTCAACAAGCGTTCAATTTTGACGGGAAGTCAACACAAGGGTTAATTAGACACAAAGAAAAAAATGCAGAAATTGTTATGCCTGAATTACGGAAGAGGATTAGGGCCACCGGTGAAAAATTTATGTGAGTTCTGACTTTTTTTCTCCGAATTCTGACTTTTTTCAATTATGAGAATAAAGTCACAATCCTGAGAATAAAGTCAGAACTCACATTAATTTTTCACCGGTGGCCCTAATCCTCTTCCTTAGTGAATAAACATGTACGTTGACAAGTGCTTTGGTATTAGCCTGTTATTTATTTCAGGAACCTAAACACTGGCATCAAAACGTATGATATAATAGCACTTCCCCTAAATTTCTGAAATGAGGCTTTCTGGAGAGCTCGTGCGTCTGTCAGGATTTACGTTTACGGCATTTTGCCTGAAGTTGATGCAAATTATTAGATAGGTATCTCTCTAATTGAGACCTGACAAGGATAACAAGTAAATTACCGGCTCACTAACGGCCCAGGAATAGTTTACATGTGCAGAGTAGGTCAAAGATGCTTAATCAGCCTGAGCTTAGCCATAATTGTTCACAGGCCTACGTCAAAAGATTTTTCAAATATTAACAGATGTTGAAAATTGGGAGAGTCCCCACACATCATGACAGTTAACAATTTTGCCAAAACAGCACACCACACGTAGATTCCCCTCACGAACAAGAGTCCAGACTCTCAAAAACTTAAATCTCCCGATGACTTTAGATTAGGCAAACATTGTGGACAGCTGGCAGGAGGAACCGTGTTGCTCTGGCGGGTCTTCGGGGGAGCTCGGTGCTCCTATGGAAGTCCCAGTGGAAGTCAGGCTGGCGAGTGTGAGCCAAAACATGGAGCTCACTAATGCACTGTTGTCGATAGCTGTGTTAGCGCTCCCTGGTTCTCTCCCTTCGTGATCTGATCGGCGTTATGAGCTCTGTCTGTGCACTGATCTCCCACAGAAGCCCGGCCCAGGTCCAACAAGACTGTGCTCTGTCTTCCCCACTGACTACAGGATATTGGATTTGAAATTGGACTTCCAAGCAGATAAGGGATGTAAAAATCTCTCTTATCACACTTCACACAACAGAAACATCTGGCAAAATAATCTTTAGAGCCATCAAAAAATCTGGGCTTTGCTAAACCATTGTCGCGAGGGGGGAATCAAGCACAAAGTCAGCCTGAGTCTTGTGTGGTGTGTTAAATTAAAGGGCCTGTACCAGTGCCACATTCCTCCCCTGCAAACTAAATAGCTCAACATTTGCCTGCAATATCAAAACAAAATTTCTCATAACTGAGACAGTGAAGGTACCTGTCAAGATGAAACTTGGATTATCTTCGAAAGTTATAAACAAGTAAACTGTCTTAAGTGCATTTCCAATTACATGCCTTCTCATCACACTCCACTCTTATATAAGGAACTGGTGGTGTGGTTTAGTTTTCAACGGGAAATTGTAGGTCATTCAAGTAAAGTAAAAGCAGTTATCCCAAATTAAGTGTTTGCACGTGGGACACTTCAAGCATTAGCCAAAAACTTGAACGAGTCAAATAATGATTATGAGACCAATTCAACACCTTTTCAGTTTTTTTATCACAAAAAATGGGCCTTTCAAAATAAGCACTGAGAACGTCAGCATTATAAATATCAAATAACTTTGAAAAACACATGAAAAAAGCACCCACAACATTGAAAAAGGGACAAAAAAGTCCCCAAAACAATAATAGTGTTGAAAAAAAGTTTTTTACACGGTTGACGGGAAGACAACACAAGGGTTAATGGCTTAATCCATAATCACAATTTCAAAATCAATGATGAGGAGAATAATATCAACGGTTATAAACAAACCTTCGGGGTTTAGGAGTGACGGCAGAGGCCCGTCTGTTGATAATATTACATCATCCGAGACAGAGAAGAAGACAGCCTCAATCATCTGCGTCCTACAGAGCAGAGGACATTTAGCTGATTATTAATTCATGAGTTTAATACATTAATTGAGGTAATGCTATTGATATTTTTTTTATCACCACCTTTATGCAGTGGGACTACATGGACAGATTTCCTGACCTGAGGGAAATAGAAATGAAGAGATTTAAAAAAAAAAAAGACATTTGTTAAGCACTAAATGAGGCACAGAGCTTTAAAAAAAAGACAGTTGTCTGGTTTATACTTCCCGAGTTGCTTTCCTGAAATCGATGGCTTGAAGTGCCTCCATGCCAACATGGTGAGTGAAGGTCCGCAGGGTGACCTGAGAGGTACAGTTAAAGCAGGGCACATGAGCCAAAGGTTTACTATTAAGAGTAGATCACACCATGTCAAACGGATTCCCAACAGCAGCCAAATGTGAGTTGAAAGCATGAAAGATCACGGATGGCTTTTTTTAAATTTTTATCAAGCAGTCATTAAAAGTAGCATGACAAGGGATAGAAAGTAAGGATTAGTTTGAATTCAGGACTCCCAGAAGGGGTCCTGACCAAGCTAATGGCAACCGTCACCATGTGAATAGATGATAACGGCCTCCCTGAACTTACTAATAGGTGTAGTAGACCCCTTCTTACCCATATCTATTTTAAGGCTGGTAACCACTGATAATTTAATGGCCATCAGTGTTATCAGTAATAACATTGAAAACGTGTGGACTCCACCACCCTGACCCTAACCCCCTTTTCACAAACACCTGACATTACTTTGTTTTCTGTTGATGTTTTGAGAATATTTTGGGGTTTACTTTCCTTTTACGATGTAGGCCTACTTTAAATCAGCATGTAAAAAAAGAAAAAGGTGGGTACACATTTGCAATTGGCTCTAAAACAGATTCTTCAAGTGTTTATTCGCTGCATGAACCCATTTCTTTCAGCAGCGGAGCACATAAAATGTGGATCAGTTGTGAGCCAGTTTTTTTTTTTTTTCTTTCTTAATACAGATGTGTGTCGAAGCATTATGTGCATGTGCATTCATCAAATACTTCATTCAAACAACTAACAGTATCATTCATGCAAACAAAGACATTTTCAATGTGGTTTATTCTTAATACAAACCCCAGAACATGATTGATATACAATGTTTAACATATTTACAACATCACATGTGTTTGGCTTGGTGTTTATGTCCACATCAAACTGAAAACAGCATCTTCTCAACCAGCTCAAACGCTGCAGAGCGAACTGACAGCAGTAGATGCTGACAGAGAGGAAGAACTGTCATTGTCATCTTAAGAGTTGCAGCATGAGATAGAAATTAACAACAGACGGTGTGTGTGTGTGTGTGTGTGTGTGTGTGTGTGTGTGTGTGTGTGTGTGTGTGTCTGTGTCCCAAGTCAAAAAGGCTTCTATTTTAGGTGGATAGCATATGGTTTATTGATTAAATAGCATTAACCACTTTGTGGCGTGAGATACACTTTGTTGTCCCAACGGGCTACGTTTTTTTTTTCAACTTAGGCTTCTTACTAAGCTTAAGGCCTTTTTATCCTTCACAGACTTTGAGAGGGTTATACATGCTTTTATTACAACACGCCTCGACTATTGTAATGCTCTGTATGTAGGTGTCGGCCAGGCCTCCCTCTCTCGACTACAGCTGGTTCAAAATGCTGCCGCTCACCTCCTTACTGGAACTCGTAAGCGAGATCAAATCCCCAATGTCCTTGCCTCTCTTCACTGGCTCCAAGGTTAATTTTAGGAATGATTTTAAGATTTTATTGTTTGTTTTTAAAGCCCTTCATGGACTAGCTCCAGTCTACATCACGGATCTTTTGAAGCCACATGCTCCTTCAAGGTCATTAAGGTCTGCAAACCAGTCTCTTCTTGTTGTCCCTAAAACACGGCTCAAGAGGAGAGGGGATTGAGCTTTCTCAGCCGCAGCCCCGAGACTTTGGAATGAGCTGCCTCTACATGTCGGACAGGCCCCCTGCCTTCCGGTTTTTAAATCGCGACTAAAAACACATTTTTATTCCCTGGCTTTTAGTCCAGCATGATAGACAAGGCAAGGCAAGGCAGCTTTATTTGTAGAGCACATTTCAGCAACAGGGCAATTCAAAGTGTTTTACATAAAATCAGTTAAACAGATAAAACACAAGTACAAACAGTTAAAAATCATAAGCATTAAAAACCGATGAAACACATGAGTAGACAGTTAAAAACAAATTAGAAAACATTAGGACACATAAAACACAAGACTAAAAGTTACAGTGCAGTATTAGAAATTTAAAGAAATGAGCAGTCATTTAAAGAAAGGCAGCATCAAAAAGGAAGGTCTTCAACCTTGATTTAAAAGAACTGAGAGTAGCAGCGGATCTGCAGGTTTCTGGAAGATTATTCCAGATATGAGGAGCATAGAAACTGAAAGCTGCTTCACCCTGTTTAGTTCTGATTCTGGGGACAGAAAGTAGACCTGTCCCAGATGACCTGAGAGGTCTGGGGGGGTCATAGTGTAGTAGCAGATCAGAAATGTATTTTGGACCTAAACCGTTAAGTGATTTATAAACTAGCAAAAGTACTTTGAAATCAATACTTTGAGACACAGGAAGCCAGTGTAAAGACTTCAGAACTGGAGTGATGTGATCCAGTCTCTTGGTCTTAGTAAGGACTCGAGCAGCAGCGTTCTGGATCAGCTGTAGCTGTCTGATTGATTTTTTAGGGAGACTTGTAAAGACCCCGTTACAGTAGTCAAGTCTACTGAAGATGAAAGCATGGACCAGTTTTTCCAAGTCCTGTTGACACATAAGTCCTTTAACCCTTGATATATTCTTAAGGTGATAGTAGGCTGACTTTGTAATTGTCTTAATGTGGCTGTTAAAATTCAGTTCAGAGTCCATGACTACACCAAGATTTCTGGCTTTGTCTGTTGTTTTTAACATTGCTGTTTGAAGCTGAGCGCAGACTTTTAATCGTTCCTCTTTTGCTCCAAAAACAACCACCTCAGTTTTTCCTTCATTTAATTTCAGAAAGTTCTGGCACATCCAGCCGTTAATTTGTTCGATGCACTTAGTCAGGCTTTGTACTGGACTATAGTCCCCTGGCGATAAGTTATGTAAATTTGTGTGTCGTCCACATAACTATGGTAACTTATTTTGTTGTTCTCCATAATCTGGGCCAGTGGGAGCATGTAGATGTTAAACAGAAGAGGCCCCAGAATAGAACCTTGGGGAACTCCGCACGTCATATTTGTATGCTCAGATGTATAATAACATATTGACACAAAGTAATCCCCTATTTTGTAAGTAGGATTCAAACCAGTTTAGTACTGAGCCAGAAAGTCCCACCCAGTTTTCCAATCGGTCTAGTAATATGTCGTGGTCAACCGTTGTCAAATGCAGCACTGAGATCAAGTAATACTAAGATTGAATTTTGCCACTATCTGTTTTTAAGGTGGATGTCATTAAAGACTTTGACAAGAGCTGTCTCAGTGCTGTGGTGTGGTCGGAAACCGACTGAAGGTATCAAAACTGTTGTTTAGTGACAGGAAATGGCTGAGTTGTAGAAAAACGTTTTTTTCAATGATTTTACTCAAAAACGGAAGGTTTGATATCGGCCTATAGTTGCTCATTATGATGTGTCTAGATTGTTCTTTTTTAAGAGTGGCTTGATTACTGCAGTTTTCAGGGCCTGTGGAAAGATACCTGAAAGAAGAGACAAGTTCACAATCTGTAGAAGATCAGAAGCCAAACAACTGTATATGCAGACATAACTGTATGTTGTATTTGTCTGGTGTTGCATTCTGTCTATTTATTGTTTCATGTCAATGTACAGCACTTTGGTCAACCTGATTGTTTTTAAATGTGCTTTAGAAATAAAGTTTGATTGATTGATTGATTGAAGAACAATTCAGTGGAGGCAGGGATATGTAGACCAGAAAGGGAAAATCGCACACTGGTTCCCTGCTTCCCAGAAAACATACCGTATAGCTCATCAGTTGTAATTGACATCGTAACTTTTCTTTTATGGAGTTGTCTGCATAATCTTTACCAGTAGGATAGTTTGACTAAAGCCAACAATTATATAAAGACGTTCAGTATCACGTGAATGTAAAAAAATGTTTAAAAAAATGCTATTAGAACACTTTAAAACTTTATGTACTTTGTTGATTATGATCGAACCAGATGCTGACCTTTCCTACATGCCACATGTGGTGATCATAAACATAATTGTGTTAGTTTTAGAGAAGTAGACCAAAGCCTTAGGTTTATGTGATTATGGTCAATTTGAAAAAAAAAATATGAAGGGAATTCAATCCACAGCCATGCAGACATCTTCGTTAGGCTGTACTTCAAACTAAATGCTAACATCAGCACGCTCACAATGACATTTGCATGCTGAGCATAACATATAACTTCTAAGTTTAAAATGTTATCACAGCCAAGATGCATTACATTCAGTATTCGGTAATACACAAAAGTATTGCAATTCATCCTGATGGGAACATAAATGTCTGTGCAAAAGTACATGGCAGTCCATTAAATAGTTGACAAGATATTTATTTTAAAAGCAGAACCAAAAATACATGATTGCTGCACTATACCTATTATCATCTACAAATGGAAGCATATGGAGTCTGTTAAGCCCCAAAACAGACACAAATACACACGAGAACAAGCAACTAATTCCATGGACCTGGAACTAAATGAACAACTGATAAGGGAACATAAAGGCATAATGAGTTGCTGAATGATTATTTTAAGTCAGGTCCAAGTCATGAACAACTGGATCACAACTGGCAACAAACTATTATTACACACTATGCAAAAATGACCAAATGCTTAACTATCTTGGATGGTTTACTCAGGGAATCAGAGTGTGTCCTGCTGTGTTTATTTTCAGCCTAACTAAATAAATTTGTTGTCTAAAATGTGTTTCTAGTTGTTTACTCAGCTCCTTAACTCACTCCTCAATGAAAACTAAAAACTCTTGCAAGGTCAAACCTGGGATACTCTACCCTTGTCACCCATGCTTTTACTTGTTTGCCGTCTGTAGTTTCCTGTCGCTATCACAGGTATGTTGTGGGGTTTAGGTATGGAGGAAGGAGAATTAGTTGTGGTGACGAACAGGCCAAATGATTTTGGAGGTAGACCGAGGAGTAATCGACCTCAGGAAAACAACAGGGATCCACAACCCTGCTGTGTGTCCAGTGTAGCTTTGCTATCGCAGTTCCTACACCCTAGGACTTGGACCCCTAATTATAGGATAAAATCTGAATAATGAGATAGCGATTTTAGTTTCATGGATAGAATAAAGCCCAAATGATCCTGTAATGTGAGCGGACATAATCTTAATGGTAGACCAACATTTTACTTTTGTTTGTTCAGTTATACATTATTGCATTGTAGTAGGTAGGTGGCACGGTTAACTGTCTGTGACACATTACTGCAAACCATATAGAGGGATGGTTGTTGTGAGTCTGGTCTGGCATGGAAGTAATGGAATTGTGTAGATTGAAACCAGAATCCAGATTAAGTGGAAGCTTCATAAATCTGAGAAAAATAATGCGTATGCATATTTTTGTCTTTGTGTGTGCGCACAGTTTTAGTTGTTGCATCTAGCCCCAGATTATTTTTACGTTGTGCTCCAACAATAAAGACAAATGACAAGACAAAGACACTTGTGAATTACTACTTTAAGCTGCATTGATGGATTTTTTTGGCCACTTGGTACATGCATGTAGCCAAATATCAATACAACATATTTTGCATCACTGCAGGTGCATCACTGTTTGCAGGGAATATCAAGGAGCCACATGAGAGCAAGGATTAAGGATTTTGAAGTTTTTGAAGACAACCTCAATACTACATCTGGAAGATATTACCTTAGGACAGCACATCTCCTGCAGGTACACGCACACACACACACACACCACACACACACACACACACACACACACACACACACACACACACACACACACAAACACACAAACACACACGCAAGGCGTGCTGGGTCATCCCTTAACCCTCATGTTGTCCTCGGGTCAAACCGACCCGTTTTTCTATATCAATGTTCTTTTTAACTACCCAATTGTTATTACTCAAGATAACATGATTTATTCAACTCTCTTTGACAAGTACAACTCTCTACTTTAAGTAACTTTGGGGGTGGTTTATTCAATTTTATAGCATTTGAAAAAACAACTGAAGTGGTTTTGAAATAGTACTGAGTAAAAGTTGACATATTCAAGTCTGTGATTATCCATTAACATCCATTTCTTTAATTTTAGTCTGAATAATTCCTAATTTCTGCTTTTCTAACTCAAACATAAGTTATAATTTCCTATAAATGTGGTTTATTGACCATAAATTCCAAAAATAACTGTAAAACTAAAGTTAATAAGTCAGTGTTACATAGTGTTGAAAAACGTCAAAAAAAAGTGACAAACATTGAAAAAAAGCGTCAAACGTGTTGAAAAAAGGGACAAAACATGATAAGTCTTGATTTTCAATTTGGACAGCAGACAACACAGGGGTTAAAGGGGTGATAGAATGCAAAACCGATTTTCCCTTGTCATAGTTGAATGACGACAGTTCGCTGGGGTAAATAGCTTAGTAGTATATAGCGTATTGTAAATAGATACAACCTCAAAATCCCATTGACACCTCTGTTCTCTGCAAATCTCACAATTTGAAACTGCTGCTGAAAACGGGCGTATCTCACCAAAGCTAATAGTTGACGTCAACTATGTGGCTCCTCCTTATTTGGCTCTGGTCTGTAGTCTTTGTCACGCCCAAACATTTACAAAGGCTACATCACTGACCTGAGGTCAGCTAAGTCTTCTGAAGCTAGGTCACGCAGATCTCAGAAATGTTGTACATTGTTCGTCTGCTATTTAATTACTAAATTCACTTCTGAGACTTTTTTATGCGAGAAATCAACTATGTAGAGGTCAAATATTAGCCATCCATCCATCCATCCACAACTAGCTTCGACTGGGGGATCCCGAGGCGTTCCCCGGCCAGGTTGGAGATCGAATCCCTCGACCTAGTCCTGGGTCTTTCCTGAGGCCTTCTCCCAGCTGGACGTGCCTGGAACATCTCCCTAAGAAGACCCCCAGGAGGCAACCTTACCAGGTGCCCGAATCACCTCAATGAGGACACCAGCCACCCATCTTGAGTAAATGCATTTCGGCTGCTTGTACCCCTGAACCCAAACATGTGCCGTTTTATGAAAATTGATGCCATTGACGAGGCTCCGTCACGGCTGGCAGCCCGCAGCGCTCCATACCCGCGCAAAGTCACTGTTTCTGGGTTACTGGACTACCAAATGCCAAGGCCCTGACGGAGCTCCAGGGCCTGCAGCTCGCTGCTCTCCCTCCCTTCTTCCTGCTAAATGGCCGGTGTGTGTGAGTGAGAACCTACATAAGAACTTATATCATCATTCTTTCACCCCTTTAAATCTGTTAGTTTGGCTCTGGAGGCTATACTATAGCCTACTATTCTATACACTGACCTTAGCTTCAACAAGGCAAGAGCACACACCTTAAGCACCGATGCATATTTATTAATCGGGTAACCAATTTGCAAAACAATACAAAATGGAGTCTGATTTTTTTGTCCTCTGTCTTCTCAAGGAGAAAAAGAAATACGAGATATTGGGTCCATCCAATCCTGAGATTGTTTAGAAAACAAGGAGAGTTCCACCGTCTTATCAGGGAGCTGCGGGATTATCCCGTTCAATTCAAAGTTTACTTCAGGATGTCAGCGGCTCAGTTTGATGCTTTGCTAGCGATATTGGATATTGAAAAAGAAGACCTCCAAAGACAAACGGGATCAACTTGTCAGATGCCATTCTTGATGTTGACATTCGCTTGTACCGTGTCAAAACACCTCAAAAGGCTTTCCACGGAAGCGGAAAAACAGAAAATGTAACCCGATTCGAATTTTGTTATTATAGACAAAGGTTTTCTCAGGCAGTGTGTAAAGGTGATTGACACAACGTGAGGTCATATTTATTTCTACAAAGTTTTTGACTCTGTGTGCAAGGACCTCTTTAATGTCTTAATTTTCAAACTAGTTAGTGACCCTGATGTGTAAAAACCCTAAGGTGGTCGTTGGATGTGTGAGATACGGATGTCTTTACAATTAGGCAAGGCAAAGCAAGCCAGCTTTATTTCAAGGCACATTTCAGCAACAGGGCCATTCAAAGTGCTTTTAAATCAAACATTATAGAAATGAACAACCATTTAAGGAAAGGCAACATCAAAAAGAAAGGTCTTTAGCCTTGATTTAAAAAAACAGAGTTGCAGCGGACCTGTAGTTTTCTGGGAGTTTGTTCCAGATATGAGGAGCCTAAAAACTGAAAGCTGCTTCACCCTGTTTGGTTCTGACTCTGGGGACAGAAAGCAGACCTGTCCCAGATGACCTGGGAGGTCTGGGGGGGTCATAGTGTAGTAGCAGATCAGAAATGTATTTTGGCCCTAAACCATTGAGTGATTTATAAACTTACAAAAGTACTTTGAAATCAATTCTTTGAGGCGCAGGAAGCCAGTGTAAAGACTTCAGAACTGGAGTGATGGGATCCAGTCTCTTGGTCTTAGTGGGGACTGGAGTGATGTGATCCAGTCTCTTGGTCTTAGTGGGGACTGGAGTGATGTGATCCAGTCTCTTGGTCCTACTGAGGACTGGAGCAGCAGCGTTCTGAATCAGCTGCAGCTGTTGATTTTTGATTTTTTAGGGAGATCTGTAAAGACCCCATTACAATAGTCAAGTCTATTGAAAATAAAAGCATGGACAAGTTTTCTTCCTTCCAAGTTCTTTAACCCTTGGCATATTTTTAACCCTTGTATGGTATTCAGGTCAAATTGAACCATTTCAAATTTTTACAAGAAGAAAAATGGTACAAGTTAAATTTTTTTTTACCTGAAAATCAACGGCCTTACCTTATTTTCTCTGATGATAAATTAATGTATTCCTGACTCATTTCAGAAAATAATTCTGGACATGACCACTTATGTTTTTTCCATAGTGGATTTTTAACATGAATTATAACTTTGTGACAAAAAACGAATCCCACTTCCATTTTTAATTATGTGCTAGTAGAGACTAGAGTTAAAAGCCCATGTAAGTCACGGGTCAGTTTGAACCAGGGACATGAGAAGGTCCCGAAAGTGAAGACAATACAAGGGTTAAGGTGATAATAGACTTTGTAATTATCTTTATGTGGCTGTTAAAAAATTCAGGTCAGAGTCCATGACTATACCAAGATTTCTGGCTTTGTCTGTTGTTTTTAACATTGTTGTTTGAAGCTGAGCGCTCACTTTCCATTTTCACGTGATTCGTTCACTTGTAAAAGTTGAATTTTGGTTTCCAGAAGTGCAATCTTCTGAAGGAGTTTGTAGTAGTCATAGATGGAGAAGGGAGCCATCTTGCTGCTGATTAGCTTTAGCAACAGTCACTGTAGGACAGGCTTGAGCTATTGGTAGGCCACACACGTTGATATATGGCAACAGTCTGCTATGTCTACATCAAATGTATAGTCCTCATAGTGCTCATAGTTTCTGTCAGAGGAAACGTAAGATTATCACCAGGAATACGCAAGCAGAGGCAAGAGCAAGCAGCAAAGCATCTGCACTGTAAGAAGCAGGAAGCAGACACTCCCATTTAACATCAATTTATCATGACCTAATTTATACAATTATGGTTACTGATGAACTGATAAAACAACCATTAAAAAACTCTAGGATATAAATATGAAAATTAGCTGTACCATTTCAAACACCAGTTGAGATTTTCTGTAATGTAATCACTAATTTCGTTAAGATTTGTATTCCTTTAAAAATGAAATGGTGCCTACATTTACATTCTTAGGAAACTTTTGAAGTTCAGTGGACACTTCTATATTTTTTCAAAGTGCAGAGTCTGTAAAAATCAGCACTTTTCAATTTCCCCACATTTTCCCACTGATCCACTCACCATTCAGTGGACGCTTCTAAAAAAAAGGCCACTAACTGTTAATTTAGTTCTGGTTTTGACAGATAATATAAACTTAGTAGTGATAAACTAATTTAGTTTGGGTATTCTTGCAACGAACACTGGTATCGACATGGTCATTTGTTAGGTTTCGCCGGGTAATGTGCAGAATCCTAATTGTTGCTAATTTGTCTTGTGACGATTATTTAAATAAATTCTGATAATCTTTAAACTTCATTCTGTCCTTGGGTCAAATTGACCCATTTTCAGTTAATTTATTAATTTTTTGTCACAAAAATTGGGCTGTTGAAAAAAGCGCTGAAAATGTCAACATTAAAAAATATCAAAAAACTTTGGAAAAGACGTCAAGAAAAGCACCCGCAAGATTGAAAAAGTGACAAAAATGTCGGAAAAAGCGACAATAATGTCGGAAAAAGCGACAATAATGTTGAAAAAAAGCGACCAAAACGGCTTTTTTCATGGTTGACGGGAAGACAACACAACGATTAATAATCTTTGTTACTATTATATATTTATTAACTATTTGCCTGTTATTCTGTTTGCTCTTAGTATGTTACATCATGATCCACCTGTTGGTTTCTTTTGGCCACCGAGCCGTGGGGGGTGTGGCCTGCCTGCGTCACGCAGAGGAGACACGAGGACAGAGACACGAGGACGGTGTTTCTGATTTTCCTTTGGCCTCGTGTTTTCCCCACCTAGTTGATGTGATGATGTAATGTCAAATTCACTATCAACCGAGCTGGGCCGATGAGGTGAGCGTTTAGCTTCTGCACGAGCAAAACCAAGTCTGTAACACCTCGACACAAATGACAGCATTCAAATTTTCTCCTGAGTTGTGGTTGTTCCGCGGAATCATGATATCGATAAGATGCCTGAAAAATATCACAGAGACTGTAGCAGAGCAGGGTCAGTGATTGAAAGTGTGATCGTTGAAACGGACAAAAATATGATCTACTTAAATCATCCGAGGACGAAAGACACACTAAAAATCAATATTACAACATTTCGTTTCAAAGATTCATTTACTATTTTAATCATATATAAGCTAAGACTTTGGTAACCTCATTTCAAGCACAACACATCACGAGTTGTGGTTTGTTTTCAAAAGAGACTTGAGGAATTTCAAAAAAGCCAAAAAATCCCTAAACGGAAAGCTGAGTTTGTTCTGAACATTCACATATGAAACACATGGGGCTCTGTTACATGCAAATGTCCTTAAAAGGGTAAATTTAAGAAGAGTATATGAAAATGCCCTTAGACCTCAGAGGGTTAAATTATATGTTAAAATAAAGTTAAAAATGCAGACAAAGCCACCTAACTTTAAAAGAACCTAGGACTCTACATATAAAAGATGCACAGGGGGGAGCAGAGTTAAAACAAAAACATAAACCAAGGTTAAAAGTTCACAGAATGTTTTTTTTTAATAAAAAAAGAATGAAAAACCCGGCCCAAAGTCACCAAAGTGGTCAGATTTTGGCCCTCCTCCCCTTTTCTTGCCAACGGCTGCCGTGGTAACTGGAAGGGGATCAAAGACGAACGGTAATAAAATCACAGCGCAGGTAAAAGCAAAACGTTCAATTAATTGAGTCAAGTTGGACATGCACACACTTTACAAATCAAACCCCACAAAATAAAAGCATGCCAGGCCCAAAGCAACACAATAAAACCAGACCGTGCAGAAACGGACAACTGCACAACAAGAGTGAATGAATGTGGATGCTGCAAAACATAAAAATAAAAATGCAAAAACAAAACGACTGGCTCATTCAAGATGAGGTCTGCTCCGATCGCCGCCCATTGCATGCTGGTTAGATTTGTGTCCGACTGTATCCCGACTTGCTCTGATGTCAATCCCAGGCAGGCAACGATGACCTCACGAGATCAAGGCGAGGTAGCACGGTTACTTTTCCCCGACCGCACGACCCAGGCGGACCCAGAGCATGCTGGGAAACGCCTGCCTCTCATCTGATTTAACAGCTGATTGGTTCCGAATCGACTCCAAATGATGCCGTTTTTTATAAACTTTTTATTGTTTTTGAATTGAAGGGAATTTAATTTTCATTTGTCTGATTTAACCCTCCTTGTACCAAATCTGACCCCTTTTAAAAAATGTCTATATCTGAAATATGGGTTTCTTTTTAACCAAATGACCACAAAAATGGATTGGATTCCATTCAACGCTCTTTGCAAATCCAGATGATCACTTTCGTTCCTGACTAAACTCATCTGTACGTTCCTCTGATCTTAACTATTAGTCAAAATAATTCATAATTTCTGCTTTTTTTAACTCCAATATTAGGTACAATTCTATATAAATGAGGGTTATTGACCATGAATTCCAAAAAGTAGTGTAAAACTACTGGTAGTAAGGTGGTGGTAGTGAAAACCAAAAAGAAAATCTAAAAAAGGGACAAAAATGTCACATTTTTGTCCCTTTTTGACCCGGGAGGACAACACAAGGGTTAAAGGCTTATTCTGTACAAACACACGTGTGGCTGATGGTTACGTTCCGAAGTCAGAGGGATCATCAGCGTGTTGTTGACATCAGCAACAGATCGCACGTAGAGCATTATGACAGCTACTCAATAACAGCTTGATAAAAACAACTGGAGACTTTGTACAAGCGGACATACAGCATGAGTCTGATAGCATTTCATTAAATCCGAATCAGACCTGACGGATTGTGAGTGTTTCTTTGACTTCCTGTTTCCAGACCTCCAGGAATCATCTGGAAACCGTCCGACTTTACCGCAACTAACCCCGACCCCTTTTTTAAATACTCCACGTAGATCCTAAAGCCTTGAAAATTAAAAAAAAGTTGGAATTGAAATTGTTTGACAAATGACGACTTTACTGTGTTTTTTAGCAACAAAAAAAACAGCAGCTCCCCTTTTCACTAGTGTTTTTTTCCAGGCTTGTCTTGCCCGTTCCAATCTGGGCTGTTTATGAGCTACACTAGACAGATCTTCTCGCTCGGATTACATTTTAATTACAAAGCAAAGGTTTCCTTCCAGATTTTCTATTTTACGACCCAAGGAAACCCTGGTGAGGATTTAGACGTCAGACCCGGACAACACTCCTGTTTCTCAAACTTTCTCTCTTGTTGAGACGGTCCTGAGGACATCAGGCCGAGGAATCTGGCAACATTTTTTTTTTTTACCCCAGTCAGATATTTCTTCCAGTCAAGGAGGTAACTTTAAAAGTTGAGAGGCAGATTTAAGGGGACGACTGCCGGAAGATAAATCCGCCCGACAGTGTTTTTTTACGTCTGTGTCACAATCATTATCTGACATCTGGGGCCGCCTCACGCGCATTTTATCTGTTATGGTCCCACAAGTTGACCCAATTTTAATCAGCAAAGTATTTGGAAAGGGGAATTTTATTTTGTATTTAGTCAGAAAAATTAGACATTGTGGAAAAAGTAGAAATCTTTTACACCACATTGTTGAAAATCTTTGCTGATTTAACAAGGAAACCCGCTGGGATTCTAAATAATTTCCTGCAAATGACAAGAAAGTGAGTTTTGCTTGATTCTTTTTTTTTTTCATCAGCAATAAGAAACATCTGAAGGCCACATGGGGAGTTTTATTCCAAAATGGGATAATTCACGAGAGGGGAAAGGCTGTAAAAGTTTGCAATTCTCATTTTCATTTTAGTGCTACAAATTGAAAAGCTTTCAGTGCCATGGTTAAACAAATAAAAAAACACGAGAGCAACGTGTCTAAATGCACGGTGGGGTTTATCACCATTGATCTATGACCTAAAATAAATATTGGGATTTGCTATTTTGTCTGAAAAGCCGTTTCTTTTGTTTGGGTTCTCAGAGACTCCAGCTCAGAACAGGGGTCAAAAACAATTCATCTTCATACACTCTAGTGTGATTTGCGTCGGCAGTACTTCACGCAGCCTTACCCTTCCCCTGTCAAAATTGGCAAATCATTACAAACATCTAGATTTCAATCACCTGAGCTCTAAGATAATCCGGTCAGTCTGTGAAATAATAAGCCTTCGTGGGACCTGAAGGATCTGGAACACCAACCGGTTTTCTTAGGCTGATTCCAATAAGTTATCCACTCGTGCTGTAATTGACCTTTAAGCCTTTCATTTGTTTCTCAGCCAGAGATAATCTGAACCGTGTGTGTGTGTGTGTGTGTGTGTGTGTGTGTTGTTGTGTGTGTGTTTTAGATCTACGATAAGATAGAACACAATACATTCACACAATTTCACATCAGTCTTTGTGCTTCTTCAAGAGTGCTACTTTTATAACTAGGGCTAAATCATCTGGATACTTTACGTGCAAAAAATTCATTTTGTGGTTTTACAGTTAGTAATATTATTTATGTGTTTATGGACATTTAACGGACTGATCTGAAAACATTCAGAGCTGTTCTTACCAACAAAGAGTTAACCAGCAACGCATGTGAGAAAGTGTCTTCTGGCAGGTAAAACAACTTGTCAGTAAAAAAATTAAAAGAAATTAATAAACTACACTTAACTTAAGTAAACTGATCTAACCTTCAGGCCAAACCTGTCTTCCTGTAATCTAATTTTTTTTTCACACTATCTTTCTGGGAGTAATATATCTTTTTTGTATAGGAATGATGATTTTTTGGTGAATCACTTTTCTTCACCCTGCTTTCAAACAAGTGGGAACGTAAACTGAAATGACAACAGAACAACGCCAAGCCAAAATTAAAATCAAAACTTTGAAGCATGCACATTAATGTTTTGTTGCATCTCCAAAACTTTCTTCTTGATATATTTCAAGCCATGCCAGGCGTCGGTCGGTTGTTCAGTTTGACAGTGCATCACTTTGGTCCAGACATGCAATGGAAAATCACATATTTGTCTATTAACAGATCTTACTGTGGACTTGTTTTTTTAGTTGTGTGTGAACTCTTTACTTCCGTTTGTATGTATGGACCCTGATGGCATAACTTTATGTTCTTTTGATTATTTAAAGTGCAGAGACTGGCTTTTCTCTAAGTCCCATTTTGGACACCGATTTGGAGGTCAGAGGTCAGATGGCCTGATGTTCAGATGGGCTGATCATTTGACCCCCCCCTCCCCACTGCTGTCAGCTTGTTAATAAGCAAATGATTCTCAAAGGCTCTTTCTTCATTCTCTCTGAACCTTCTTCGCACAAAGAATAAATACTTAAAGAACTTGATTGAATGAAGCTGTATTTCATATCTCACCTAGGTATTAGAATTTCTACCACAGAGAGAAATATTTCAACAACTATCAGATTGCAACACATTCTCATGAACGGATTCGTATGATATTGTACAACAACTTGTGCACAAGAATGTGGGGTGGGGAATTGATGCAGCATAGTATTGCTATATTTTCATTCTGCATCAATACACGGACGCCTAGTGTCCATCTATTATTATATATGTGCTTATATATATATATATATATGTATAAGTACAATGAGGACTTTTTAAATGGCTTTTCTGATTTTCTGGTTGAAATCACGCCTAAACAAGACCCAGTCGCATTATTAACCCTTCCACTGCTGTTCAGTTCTCGGCTGCTTTCAGTCAGAACTCCATCATTCCTGAGTCTGTGTGCGGTACAGAGCAGCTTAGCTCATGGGTTCACTCCACCTGCCAAACCGTTTTAGACACAGTGGCTCCATTAAAATCCAGGCAGCCTAAAACTAAATCTGAGCCCCGGCTAAATGACATGACTCATGCTGTCAGACGTGAGCGCAAGTGGACGAAGGACAAACTGCAGGTGTTTTCTTTAATGTTAAGGGACTGCTGGCGTCATTATCAGGAAACTGTGAAAGATGCCAAAAGAAAACATTTCTCAGATATTATCCTGTCAACCTGTCACAAACCTCGTGTTTTGTTTAACACCATTGACTCACTTCTAAATACCCTGCATACTGCCTGTATGGAGGGGTCCACTGCCATGTGTGAAAACTTCCTTCACTTCTTTGGTAAAAAGGTCACTTTAATTAGGGCTCAAATCTCACCTTCAGCTTATGACCCCTCAACCTCTGTCCCCTGCTCTGCTGTTTTAGACCAGTTTCAGCCTGTGACTAGTTCCTTTTTACAGGACGTTATTGGTCATTTAAAGCCCTCAGATTCTCCAAATGATGTGGCCCCTCACCGAATATTTAAGGAGGTTTTCCCCACTGTAGGACCATCTGTTATTGCAGTCATTAATAGCAGTCTGTCCTCAGGCGTGGTCCCTGAACATTTTAAACGTGCAGTAGTGAAACCCCTAATTAAAAAACCTGCTCTAGATCCTGCAGTCCTTGAAAGTTTCAAGCCTATCTCCAAACTGCCTTTCCTTTCAAAAATCCTGGAGAAGACTGTGCACAGTCAATTAAGGACCTTTCTGGAAGAACATAATATTCTAGAGGTTTTCCAATCCGGTTTTAAAACAGCACAGAATCAGCTCTTTTGAGAGGTTTTAATGATATATTTTTAGCTAGTGATTCTGGTGACTGTGTTGACCATTGACCATGAAATATTGATTACATGTTTGAAGCAATGGGTGGGCATCAGGGGCATAGTTCAAATTGTACTTGACTGACCGAACTTTACGTGTTAGCCTTGGTGACTGTGTATCCTCCACTGCTCCTCTCTCGTGTGGGGTCCCACAGGGCTTGGCCCTCTCCTTTTCTCTCTTTGTTTGCTCCCACTTGGTTCAATACTTGAGAAGCATGGTATTTCATTCCACTGTTACACGGATGACAGTCAGATTTATGTGCCTTTTGAAAAGAAAGATGCATATTCCGTCAATTTGCTACTTATGTGTCTCGATGACATAAAGGCCTGGATGGCTCTGAACTTTTAAAATTTAAATGATGAAAAGACGGAAGTGATGGTTTTTGTGGCACCACTGGGACCCACCCTTGTAGATCTGGGTTCCTTGGTACAGCATGTTAAATCTTGCATCAAAAACCTAGGGGTTAATGTGGACATGGAGCTTAAGTTTGACAGTCAGATCAAGGCTGTTGTCAAATCAAGTTTCTTACACTTTAGGCAGCTGGCCAAAATAAAGCCAATGCTGTCAAGACAGCACTTTGAGACGGTAATCCACACCTTTGACACCACTGGGATGGATTACTGCAATGCACTTTATGTAGGGGGTAAGTGTGTCCTCCATCGCTTGTCTCCAGATGGCACAGAGTGCTGCTGCACGTCTTTTAACTGGCACATGTAGATATAAGCACATTTCCCCCATTTTAGCCTCACTCCACATGGCCTGAGCTTATACGCCTTTACGTACCAACACGCTCTCATAGGTCAGATGATCAACTGCTGCTGAGTGTGCCTAAAACTAAGCGGAAGCTCAGAGGGAACCGTGCCTTGGCGGTCTTGGCTCCAAAATTGTGGAATGATCTGCCTCTGTATGTTAAACAGGCCTCTTCTTTGTCTTTTTTTAAAACACCCACCTCTTCTCTGTGGCCTTTGACACCTAGTAAGATGTCGACTTCATTTACTGCATTTAATTATTTAGTTCAATTGTTTTTATTGCGCAGGTATTATCTTTACTCGTACTACATTGTTATGTTTCTTTTTGTATTTTTGTATTTTTCTGTACAGCACTTTGGTCAACTTTGGTGGTTTTAAAGTGCTTAACAAATAACGTTGGATTGGATTGAATAGGCAATTGGAAGGCCAATGTTGGCCTCTGATATGGGCTACTGTGGAAATACCAACCAGAAACAATAATTTACAGTAGGTTCACATTTATCAGTCCATCTTCTGCACAATTTGACCTTTCCCATTCCCCAACCCACTGCAGTGCTGGTCCCGCCTCCAGTCCAAACCTCCCAGTATGTCTTCATTATCAACAGCAGGGCAAGGTACTGCTACTTAAACAGAGGGGGAAAAAAAGAAGAAACAGGAGTCGGAGATAAAAGGAAGTTTGGAGGAAGAGAAACCTTATAGAGAGAGTTAGAGAACCAGAGGCAAGGGGAATAGAGACCGCGAGAGAGAAGAAGTGAAACAAGGCACACGAAAAAAAGAAGAGAAAAACCACAAAATCAGAGGTGAAGTGGGGAAAAAGGGAGCGAGGACAGGAAAGGAGAGTGGTGGCTTGTGGACGATAGAGGCAGAGAAATAAAGACGTGTGGCGAGAAAGAAAAAGGTTGGCGAAAAGAGAACTGCTTACTATAGAAACAAGAGAAAACGAGAAACGTGACAGCTGACCCGGAAACCACAGGTAAGGCGAAATAGACATTTTGATCTTATCTGGTCAACAGTTCCAAGAAATTGTTTGAGTGATGGAAATGCACGGCGAGGAAAGTGCATCACATAGACGTCTGAGGGCTCAAGCACTTGTAGCGTGTTTGAGAAATTTCACAACACCCTTATTTTATGGTCCTCATGCCTTAATCTCAGATGTCAGCGAACAAAATTGCTGAGTTAAGTGGAAATCGTCCTCTGTGAACTTTAAAAAATACCTCCACAATTTCCCCCTGCGTGCCAGCTGCTTTGAAAGGATTTACCCAGCGGTGGCCTGGAAAGAGCAGTGAATACTATGAGAATAAAAAATGAACAAATCAGACACTGATAAGTCAAAATGAAGCGTTTTTGTTCAATGTGTCTAAAGTGTGGATCGCTTCCGCGGTGTGGCTTTGAGCGTTTTAATGCTTGGTCGCTGAGAAGAAGACTGGAACAAGGACGATCCTGAACAGTTGACTCAAACTTCCGCAGTAAATCCCAGTTAAAGTGAGTTTATTAATTGAAGTATTTACATGTATTTACAACATTTGCCGAAAATAGGAACATATTGTTCCTGATTCATGATGCTGCCGGGGCTCCATTTATCGACAACGCAATCTCGGTCTGTTATAAGCAGCTTGAGGACTCAGTGTGTCACAGCTTTGTCAAAATGAAGCCATAAAAGGGTTAAAAGCTTAATTCAAACTTAATTTTGAGGACTAAGCTGAGTTCTAAAAAAACCTTGTTATTCTAGAGGTCTTTAGTCTTTAATATTGCACTCAAAGTGTACTTTTAATTCCCTTAATATATTTAAAATATTTTATAATGACAGTCAAATGTTAAGCATCCTTTGCTGGGATCACGAGCCGTAATGCTTGAGATTTTCTGTGTTTTTATTTTGTCTCTGGTGTTGAGCACTCGTTGCGCTGGTGGTTTTGTTTTGCACTAAGCATACGGCAAAGTACGATTTTGAGCTTTTGAGCAGTTGAGCGGTTTTCTGTCTGGGCAGTGTGAGTGTTTGGTGGAGCACATGCTAAAACAATTATGATTATGCTACTAAAGAAAGCAGAATATAGAAAAATAATAAATAAACACATTCATGGTTTCATTGAAACAGATTTGAAATTAAATGTCAAACCTTCCCAAATCATTTCATAATGTATCAGTCCGATTGACGTGCACTGTAGAAGCCAAATTAATCTGAATAGTCAGGTTATGCAGAACATTGGATGCATTTTCATTCACTGTAATATCCTGCTTACTGTGAATTCTGTTTTCATGTAGCAGGTTTATAATAATTTGGGCTTTATTTTATTTGTTAGTAATACAAGACCCTGATTGCTGACTTTGTCTCAGTGTGTGTGTGTGTGTGTGTGTGTGTGTGTGTGTGTGTGTGTGTGTGTGTATGTGTCAGTGGTGGCCTTTTGTTTTGACTGGAGTGGCCCATGTGGGACATACTTCGGCAGTGGTGGCATGTAGTACGTGCACATGCACACAAGTGTGTCAGATTAGCATTAATTTACAATTCAAAAAATAAATAGACTTACAAATCAGAACACAACAGAGTGTTACCGTATACACTCAAAACAAAGCCTCCATACAGAGTCAAACCAAAATCTTATTCAGGTTATTGGCAGGCGAGGCGCTACTCTGGCCCACTGCTGCCTCTCGGGTTTAAGACATAGCCTGTAAAAATAATGAACAAAGCTTCTGGGTCAAGTAAAAGCCAATACGGATGTCAAGAACAGCCAAAATCACATTCTTTTTTTTTTCAACTGACACATTTTTTGCTGTCTTGCACAAGAAACAAAGGTGACGCCGAAAAGTCGGCTGCAGTGAATCTTACTCAAAACAATAAGTTGACAACAGGGACGGAAAATGTAAATAAAAATTACCATAAAAGTCAGTACAATCCTGATGAAACACAACTAATGATTTTTTACACCCTTTGAACTGATTATTATTTGCATGTTTATCGGACATTTAACACAGCATGCTAATATTAAAACCATCATATAAATAAAAACTGTTAAAAAAACACAAAATACTATGGCCTAAAAAAAGTATTTAGTAGAAAGTAAAAACAACATAATACTGAAAGAGCAAACCTCAAACCTTTACAATACCTAAACAAAACTACACATATTAAACTATGACAAATACCCCCAATAATTACAAAGAAAACAATAAGCTAAAAAGTAAATGCACCTTAAAGAGTCAAACAGACCCTTTTTCTTTTGATTACACTGTATAAAAGGTTTTGCATTTTATGTCAGAAATACATGTTATTTCATGTTGTGTCAACATGGTTGTTCTGACTATCATAACTGTAGATTGCCAGTTGTTATAAACACTTGGTAATTAGCTGTAAAGACTTATATATAAGGAAAACTTGAAAATGGCTGTTATGAAAACTTGATAATAACTGTTAGGAAAACTTGATATTAGGAGTTAGGAAAATATGATAGTAGTTGTTATAAAAACATGATATTAGTTAGAAAAACTTTTAGTTGATTTAGTTGGAAAGACACATTATATTTGTACCCTCAACTATGATCGTTAAATTGGCAGCATGATCCAGAAAAAACACTTTTTATAGTGTAGATTCAACATGTTTCAATTCATCAAAGAGGGGAAACAACAATATTCCAAAACAATATTAATTAAATCATATTGAAAACAATATTCAGTCTTTTGGTTGACATGAACTTGGAGGAAGTGGCCATAACTTTAGGTCCTACTTATTGAGCAGTAGTCAGGCAACTTTCACAAAACTACAATCTTTGATGACATTTTTGAACTTTCCCTTTAAAGGTTAGCAGAGATTATAGTGCCAAAAAATGTAAATCCTTTGACATTTATAGCTGCTTTTCTGGTTGTAAATTACTGAGGTATTTAAGGATTCCCCAGAGATGTTCCCTGAATAATAATACGCCAGGTACTTTCACTGTGTAAGCAGTGTGAACGCCTCAGGACATGAGTTATGGGCACATTTATAGATCCTGTACATTATTTATTATAAAGTCATTAAAGCTCTGCAACTGTTATTTTTAACATTTGCATTAAACAAAATGATATACTGTTTGTGTAAACGTGAAAAGGGTTCAATTCAATTCAATTTTAAAGTTATCGCAAGACACTTTACAGACAGAGTAGCTCTAGACCACACTCTATAATTTACAAAGACCCAACAATTCCAGTAACTCCCCTAGAGCAAGCATTTAGTGCGACAGACCCAGGCTCTTGGTAGGCGGTGTCTGACGGTGCCGGTTTGGGGTGTGATGAACAGTGGCAATATAGATAACGATAATGGAACTATGACTAGAAATGGTAGTTGTAGTGGTTGATGTAGTTGATTATGTAGCAGGGCACTGCAGGGCGTTACAGGGTGTAGCAGGACGCAGCAGAACACAGCAGGGCACTGCAGAGGGTATCAGAGTGTAGGAGGGCATAGCAGGGCGTGGTGCAGGACCACGGTGACAGCTGCAACCATTGAACATTTGACCATTTCAAGCTTTGTAGGTCAGCAGAAGGGTGTTAAATTCAAAACAGAAAGCCAATGCAGAGACATGCGCTGCAGCATTCTGGATCAGCTGCATAGTACAAAATTACAGAAGTCCGACCTGGAAGTAACAAAGATTGTGCCTAATTTTCGCAATGTTACGAAGGTTCTTGAGGTTTGTTTTAAGTGGGCATTAAAGGATATGTCCTGATCAAAAATAACTCTAGAGGCCAAGACAATACTATCCAGAGAAGTTACATCTTCAGATAATAAGGTTCGGAGGTGTTTAGGGACCATCACAATAATGTTTTGTCTGAGTTTAACATCAGAGAAGTGTAGGTCATCCATGATTTTATATCTTTAATGCATGCTTAAAGTTGAAATAAATGACTTTGACTGGAAAGTTAATTAGTGTTTCCTAATGATATTGCTTAGAGGAAACATATATAAGGAGAACAGAATTGGTCCAAGCATTGAGCCTTGTGGCATGCCATGGCTTACTTTAGCATGCCTGGAGGATTCATCGTTAACATAAAAAAATGGAGATCAATCAGAAAAATAGGACTTAAACCAGCTTAGTGTGATTCCTTTAATGTCAACTAAATGTTCCAGTCGCTGTAACAGGATGGTTTGGTCAATAGTGTTGAATGCAGCACTAAGATCTAGTAAAACAAGTACAGAGACAAGTCCTTTTTGTTGTTTTTCACCAGTGCTGTCTCTGTGGTATGATGCAATCTAAATCCTGACTGAAAGTCCTCAAATAAACTATTCCTATGTAGAAAATCACATAACTGATTAGCGACTAGCTTCTAAAGGATCTTGGAGAGAAAGGGAAGATTAGATGTAAGTCTAATCGTTGGCTAAGACCCCAGGATCAAGTTTTTCTTTTCAGAAATGGTTTTAACAGCTACTTTAAATGGCTGCGACACATAACCTGTATCATATCTAATAATGGAGTGTTAACCACGGTAACGCCTCTTTAAGTAGCCTTGTTGGGATGGGGTCTAAGAGACTTTTAACATTAATTGTTGCAGTTTTATAGGATAAAAGTAGCCTAAGTATATGTCAGGTCGTTCTTCCTAGTCGCCCTGCATTTAAAGGTGAACCGTTAGAAGTTGAGGGCAAGAGGTGATGAATTCTATCCCTCATTGGTATAATTTTATCATTAAAGAAGCTAATAAAGTTGTCAATACTTATATAGGACTAGGCTATGGCTCAAGTGAGCTGTGACTCTCTGTCAGCCTGGCTACAGTGCTGGAAACCTTGGGTTGTTCTTATTTTCTCCTATCATTGATGAGTAATAATCTGATTTGGCATATGGGTTGAGGTTAAGAAACCACAGGGAAGTGGTATCCACTCCGCAGCTCTACTGAGTTTTTTGTTTTTATTTGAATAGTGGTTTTGGTTTTACAGCACATCTACTGTGATTAAGTCTCACCACTCTTATTAACTTGTTTCCAGCTGTAGCAAGCAGCCGTTATCACCAAAACAAGCTGAGATAAACCCACTGCGCTGGTAACAATTGGCAAACGTTTTGTATTCAGACACATTTTGGTGAAGCTATAAGTGTGGAAAATAGTGAACACATAAAGCAACCATGGAAAAGTGGACTATTTTGCAGAGGGCCAGCATTTCCAAAAATAAATTGTATTTGATTGTCTTCGACTGAATGTGGCGTCCGCCGTTAAGAAGCAAAGTACAAAAATCTTTTCAAACTTATTTCAAGACCACAGGGGGTGACTGAGTGTTTGATACTCAAAGTATAGATTTTTGGCAGAATCTTTTTTGAAAGATATGGTAACACACACACACACACACACACACACACACACACACACACACACACACACACACACAAGGGGTAAATAATAACACGTAAATAATTAGATCCCCAAAGAAGAGTAAAGTGCCCCATTTAGCCAACAACACATAACAATAACAACAATGGGATGGAATTGGGTCTGTTTTCTATAATCACGTTTATTAATATGCAGTAAATTAATGAAAACTATTTCACTACTGTACTATTATTCCTTGATGTAGACATGACACATAGATTATGTTGTATTTGCCTCGACAAAACAAAACATTGATTAATGTTAAATTAATTTCATGGGAATGTTGAACTAAATAAAAACAAAAATAAGGTGTTATTTACCCATGAAGAGGAGGTGGACGTACTGTAGTCTTCCTCTTGAAACGGGGGGGTCAAAAGAACTAGAAGTCATTGTAGGCAACTCAGATGAACGTATCAACTCCCACCTTCTCTCATTTGCCTTTTATCAGCTGGACTGTCGGAGGAGTCACTGCTGAGAGAAAATTTAGAGAAAATCAAAGTGAAACTGTGACATTTGGTGGGACAAAATAAGGGAAATATGCCCCCCGTCCCATCCCAAAATATTTTTTTTATCATTTAGTTTTATCTTTATTACTGTACACTTTTTTCAAAATGCATTTACATTTCTTTACGGTCTTGTTAGGTCAAACTTACAACAAATTATACTTAGAAGCCAGTATTTCATCTTTTTTGTTCTGGACAAGACAAATGAAAATGCCTGTTCAAAATTGAAATTGAATGTACATTAAATGCAATTAATATTTATCTGTGTCTCTTAAGATTGTTTTCTTAATATATATATATATATATATATATATATATATATATATATATATATATATGATGGTAAAGTTAATCATTATATAAACAGTTTCTTTGTTTGGTGTCACAATACAGTTCTGATTTCTAAGTTGTTTGTTTTAAAAAGTCATGATAAAATGTTTATTTGTGGAGAAAAGCTGATTTATCTTCAATTCAATCACATGTTTTTAAAGACCTTTATTTCTGTCGTTATGAAAAGAACAATACTTAAAAGCAAAGGTCACAACGCAGCAGGACTGAGTTTAAAACTGGAGCCAGCAGCTTCTGCAACAGAGCAGATCAATTTAAAAAGAAATCTGTGTTTTTATTTCCCCCACACTTTCCTAGACATGAATCTTCAGAGAGAGAGAGAGAGAGAGAGAGAGAGAGAGAGAGAGAGAGAGAGGGAGAGTGTGTGTGTGTGTGTGTGTGTGTGTGTGTGTGTGTGTGTTTGCACAGAGGAGGATACTTGGTTTTGTATTACATTAGTGTGACCAGAAACACCCAGTCTGACCCTCCTATGATGTAAAAGCTGTTTTTTGTGGGATAAAACAAACATTTAATTTTCCTTAATTAACTTGTCAAGCTGCCATCTTACATAGACTATGTATTTTGTTTTTTTACTCATGCATAAGTCTTGCATTGCCAGACCTTCCTGCACAGCGCTGCGGAGGAGGGTCTGGCTAGTCCACACGGCTTTCCGCGAGGGGATAAAAACATGCTCTGGTTTGTTGCCATTTCTTTCAACCAATCACAATCGCCTTGGGGTTACTCTGTGCTGGGGTTACTCCGTGACTGATCTGTTTGTGAATGAAACTCCTTTGGGAAATTAGACTAGCCTAGTGTGAAGTGTGGGCTGGTGAGCTGTTTTTAACAACTCCATCACATTCTTACCCATGCAGATCCGCTCTTACCCAGGTGTGCTAAATAATAAATCCAACTTTAACCTTACTGTTGATCACCATAGATAACTCTCAACCACTCGTGACAGAGAAGAGCAAAAATAAGCAGACATTGGTGAACCCCAGAAATCATTGGGTACTAACAAAATAGGAGAAACGTTGGTATGTCACTTCCTGCATGAGGCCCATTGAGACACTTATTCAAACGGATACAGTATGTTTGGTTAGTATGTCGTTTGGTTAGTATGCCGTCAAGTCCGTCTAACCCTTCATCTGCGTCATTGTACTCTCTGTATTTCACACCATTGATAATCTGACCCAAGAGAAAATAGAATTGTCAGACAGGGGCGTTTCTAGGAGGTTCAGGGCTTAGTCCGGACCCATTTAAATAAACTTAATGCAATGCTATCATGCATACAGGAAATGCCCCACAGATACACAACTCAGGTGCATAAAATGCAATGGTTGTAATAGCAAGCTAATGAACTCACAGGCAACAGTGTCCAAAACAGGCAATGGTCAAAATCCACGGAAAACAACAGGAACTCAGAATACAGCAGACACCCACCACCACCTTAGTCTGGACGTTGGACTGTGGTTGATAACCCGAGGACAGACTCACAGTGGCTCGGAGAAGATTGCAGAACGCCTTCCAGGAGCGAGAGATGAACTGGGGTCCCCAATCTGACACCACGGCATTGGTAAGTCCATGTAACCTGAACACATTATAGAGCATAACTTCCACCATCTCCTTGACGGAAAGTAACTTGGGTAGAGGAACAAAATGGACCATTTTAGAGAACCTATCAACAATTGTAAGGATGGTAGCGTTCCCCTCAGAATGTGGAAAACTTGTGGCCAAAGTCCAGAGCTATATCAGACCAGGGTCAAGAGGGCGTAGGAAGGGGGTGAAGTAACCCAGCTGGAGGCTGTTGAGGAGACTTGTTCTGAGCACACACAGGACAGGTTGCCACATACTCCTTCACGGATCCCCCATTCCGGTCCACCAGAACTGTTGCTGCACCACAAAAATAGTCCTTTTCACTTCTGGGTGACACGACAGAACACTGGAGTGGGCTCAATGGATGACTTGAGAGCTAAGCTCAGTTTGGGCAACAGCCAACTGGGACAGATGAGTCAACAGTAGTTGTCTGATTCTCTCCTCCACCTCCCATGAAACAGCACCAACAACACAGGATCCTGGGAGAATGGTCTCTTCTGACCTAGGGAGGGAACCAGAATCAATGCCACATTAATTGCCAGCAGCTCCCTGTTGCAGACGTCGTAATTTAACTCAGCAAGGGACAGTTTATTGGAGAAAAAAGCACAGGAATGTAGCTTTCCATCCGTGGGAAGGCGTTGAGAACAATAGAACAATATTGGCAGCATCAACCTCCACCACAGACTGTTGGCTGGGGTCAGGCATCGCCAGAATTGGAGCTGTCACAAAACGTTCCTTGAGGATCTGGAAGGCTGAGTCTGCTCGAAGGATTCCATTCGAACTTAGCCTTAGAAGAGGTAAGTATATGCAAAGGAGCAGCAACAGAACGAAAGTTTCTGACAAACTTTCGATAGAAATGAGCAAATACCAAAATATGTTAAACCTCCTTGCAATTGGTAGGAACATGTCACTCTTTGACAGCCTTAACCTTCTCTGGATCCACACTAATCTCCCCCTCAGCCACCCTGAGAACATGAAACTCACATTTCTCTGCTTCAACAAACAGTTCATGGTTAAGTAATCCCGGGGTGGCAGTAGCTCAGTCCATAGGGAGTTGGGTTGGGACCCGGAGGGTCACTGGTTTAAGTCCCCGTGTGGACCAAAAAGGAGGGAGTGTGGATTGGTGGCTGGAGAGATGCCAGTTCACCTCCTGGGCACTGCCAGGTCCTGTTGAGCAAGGCACCGTACCCCCCCAACCGCTCAGGGTGCTGGTTCAGCTGGCAGCCCACTCACTCTGACATCTCTCCATCCTCCATTTCCCAAGTCCATTAGTGCATGTACAGATCCTGAGCATGTGTGTTTGTGTGTGTATTTGTGTGTGTGTAGTTCAGGACTGTGTGTGATTACTAACAAAGTGTGGACACAGAGTGTAAATTGTAATTTCCCCATTGGGGACCAATAAACAGATTAAAATTAAAATTAAAATTAAAGAACAGCACTTACATGTTGAACATGCTCATCCAAATTGCGGAAGAAGATCAGAATGTTGAATCGTCGTTTTTATGACTTATACTGCAATTGTCAATGGCGAAATTGCATTGTATTTTTATTTCCAGATCCCCCTGTGGGCAGGACTATTGAGCTCTATTACAGCCTGAATACACAGACAAGGAACTAATGGAGGGGGAATTGCAGAGCTAGCTAGCTAGCGACGCTAGCAGCAGAGAGTAGAAACCATCAGGCAAGTGCTATTTAAATAAACTTTAGTGTACTTACAAACTTTCCAATACATTGTTTTATGAGTACATAAGCTCTTTGTACTACTGTAGAAGTTTGGTACCATTCCGAGCATTATTACTGGGATAATTTACGAGTTACACAATTGCTTCCATTAGTGCCTGCACTAAGCCATTCAACTAATAGCGCCAACTTGCCCAATGCTCAACGGGAAGGGAAAAAATCTTACTCACTCTACTCTACACCCACTCTGCTTCAAAAAGACAATTAGTCACCAAGTGCAGTACAAACTAAAGATTCAGCAAGAATGTGTAACATTCAACCCACCACAAAGAGAACATTTCCCCGTAACTCTTGAGTATAATAACCTACGTCAGACGTCCAATGATGCAGTAATAGAGTAGTCATATTTTTCACATGAAAAACACATTAAGTGAATATTATGAGGTTATTTTTCTGAACTTGCAGCTGTGTCGCAGTTGTCCGCTTGGTGCAGCCTGAGGTGGCAGACAGTAACAGTGGTCAATTACTACTTTTATGTAGGCTTTTTGAGATTCATTTTTTGTGTGACTAGGGGTGTTTTTTGATGTTGTCCCTTTTTCTTGTGGGGAGCATGATGCACTTTTTGTGTTCTTTCAAGTTTGACAAAGGCTGTCAGGTTTTGCTGTAAAATATCAGCTTTTCAAAGCAATATTATTCACCTTTTCTCCACTTCTTTTAAATGTCCAAATGTGAATTCTCCAAATTGAAGTGGAGTGAATTGGAGTGAATTCTCCAAATTCTCACAGGGCTCCTCCTGAATTCCTTCATCAAGGTCTTCCTTGTAGCTCAGAATCAGGTAGTTTGTTTTTCATGTCAGTGAACAAGACAGTGTGCTACTGCTACTTTTTCAACAGTTTGGCCATGCCCATGACGTGTATTGCACATCAGGACTGATGGATTTGAAGTGTGTTTTTGGCTGTATTGCAACGTGATTAAAAGTTTTAAGCAGCACTGGACATTTTAGAGATAAAACCTTTATAAATCGGGGAGCCCTGCTGAGGTATAGTCCTATATCATCTGGGTATTGGTGTAATCTACATCCACAACCTTCCACTGGCAGGATTGCTCTATTGCAATCTTTGCTCCTCAGATCTCTGCAGGGTAAATCCAGACAGCTAGCTAGACTATCTGTCCAATCGGAGTTTTCTGTTGCACGACTAAAACTACTTTTGAATGTACAAGTTCACCAAAACAAGTTGCTTCCCGAGGCCATGTTGCAGAGACGCCGTGGCTCTGTGCGGCAATTTGATGGTTGTGATTGGTCTAAAGACATGCCAATAAACCAGAGCATGTTTCTCTCTGATCCCAGAATGCTGTGTGGACTAGCCAGACCCTCCTCCGCAGCGCTGTGGATTGTAATGAGAGTCGCTGAAGCTTTGTGCATTTCAAACTAATATTTTGACCAGATATCTAACATGGTTAGGGATCTTTTAATAGCTCATTTCAACATTAGGAATAATGACGCCAATCAAAATCTAAACCTAACAACTGATGTTTTAAGACTGAATTGGAAAAATGTGAAACTATCCTTTTAAAAGTGACAGTTTACCCCAAAATCAAAACTACATATTTGACCTCCTGTCTGTAGTACGAATTAATATCACATCTAAATCCGGATTGACGAGAAACATTAGACGCCATGAGGAAACGGAGGTCCGGACCTCACCCCCCCCCACCCCCCGCAAATCACCTGGGATTATTAAATGTTTCTACTGAGAAAATGCCGTGATTGTTCTTGTCCTTGCACTGTTTTACAGTCTGCATCTCATATCTGGGCAACATAGCAACCAGACTGTACATTTTGCCCTGCTCATTTTTTGTTGCTTGTTAACTTTCCCACAGAGTTTTCTGTCATCGTTTCACCTCTTTAAATCATTCCGCTTTGAAACTGATCAATGCACTATGCCAAAACCTCATGAAAAACAGCCACTCTGGTCCTTTGTTGACACTTAAAAGTTGAAACAGACGTCGGGTGGGAGATGTATCAAGGTGGTATGAGGTGTTTTTTAAAACATACAATGTGTTGGACGTCTTTGCACGATGCTTCCGCTGCTTTCAAAGGGACTCCTTAATGATATTCCACCAAAAATAAATTTTTGGGAGTATCAAATACTCAAACCCCCGTGGGCTTCAGAGGTGGCTGCAAATATGTCGGGTTTTTTTCTGTTTCACAAAGAACAGTGCCTGTGATCAGTCTGGATTCATGTATGTTAACATTTCCAAAGCTATCATGGATGAAAACTGAATCAAGATGTTCCTTAATTGCATAAACACATGATCCACAATACGTCTTAGTTTTTTGCCAGATTTGTAATGATGTACGACACCTTTGGACCCCGCGTCACCGCTGCAACATTTTAGTAGCATATCTAAAGGAATTTCCCGACTCTTATCACGAGTTGCAATTTATGCACTTGTTTCAGTGCCAGGTTTTTACAAAATCTTCTGACTGGTGGTGATGCTAATTACAGATTAGTGCATTCCTATCATTAATCATCACTGTCAATCACTAAAACGAATTATTACACAGTATACCCCTTTTTTGGGTGATTTCTTGGGTGAAGGTATAGTTTGTTTTCACAGCGAAGTGAACTCCAACTTGAAAGCGTTGTGTTTTACGTTGACACCACATTGTGCTATTTCATGTTGAGATCATTTTCTACTAGATATTGAAGTTCATAAATGAGTGTTTTGACATGGCTGGCCGAGTGGCACCATGTATGTATTGAAGGAAAGTGGGGGGGATTTAATTCTTGCATGTTTGGATTAAACTGTTGTCATGACTGTGGTCATATTTGATTCTTTGGTCTGCTGTGTGTGCCCTGGGTTTTTCTCTTATTTTCAATTTCATATGCAAATAGATGTGTGCCATAGCCGGGAGATAATTGGTGGAATTGGATTGGTTTGGCTGCAGCTAGGGAACCACCTTGTATACAGTATAAGGAGCCAAAATGGCGGCCGTCTGCAAGCAGCAGGCATTCCTCATCCTCCTCATCCTCCTCATCCTCCTCATCTTCCTCATCTCTCTCATCTCCCTCATCCCCCTCATCTCTCTCATCTCTCTCATCTCTCTCATCTCTCTCATCCCCCTCATCTCCCTCATCCCCCTCATCTCTCTCATCTCTCTCATCTCTCTCATCCCCCTCATCCCCCTCATCTCTCTCATCTCTCTCATCTCTCTTCCTCCTCTCATCTCTCTCATCCCCCTCCTTCTCTCATCTCTCTCATCCCTCTCATCTCTCTCATCCCCTCATCCTCTCATCCTCTTCTCCCCTCATCCTCCTCATCCCCTCCTCTCTCATCTCTTCTCATCTCTCTCATCTCTCTCATCTCTCTCATCTCCTCATCCCCTCATCTCTCTCATCTCTCTCATCTCTCTCATCTCTCTCATCTCCCTCATCCTCTCTCATCTCTCTCATCCCCCTATCCTTATCTCTTCATCTCCCTCATCCTCTCATCTCTCTCATCCCCTCATCTATCTCATCTCTCTCATCTCTCTCATCTCTCTCATCTCTCTCATCTCTCTCATCCCCCTCATCTCTCTCATCTCTCTCATCCCTCTCATCTAGCATTATCATTAGCATAGCAACGGGAACGCTGGCGAGATTGACGCGCTCCGCTGGCTTGTTGTTTCGGTAATTGTCTTTTATTTTGCTTTTCCCTCACGTAAACGACGATGGTTTTGGTTGATGTTCATCCTTAGCTGAAGTTACATGTGGCGACGCTTTTGTCTTTTCTCCACCATGATTTGTTCTCATATGGGCCTGAGTCTGACATGACGGACCGTTGAGTGAACGCTGGCACAACTTGCTGCTGCTGTTGCTCGCGCTCTCCTGGCCGTTGACGCTGCCCAAAGTTTTGCCCCCAAAATTTTGGGGCCCGGTAGACATCGTGTTTGTCTGTCCCTGGATTTTTTTTTTCTTCTTTTTTTTTTTTTTTTTTTTTTCTGCTGCTGTTCGCCTGCTGTTGATGGGTCTGCTGCAAAAATCGGCTATTGACCTGCCCGGTTGCGCTATCACTGCTTGGACCTACGCCGGCGGCTCTACACCTTCAACCCGGACATCGCCTTCCAGCCCCGCCGGAGATACATCCACGAGGGTCCCGCAGGAATTTCCACTAAAACAGCCAACCGGGAATAAAGCCCCTCTGGTCCAGCTCTTCGCCCTCCACGCTCTACCAAACGGGCGGTGGACCAACAGAGTTTTAGCCTGCCTAGCCGGTCGGCTAGCCACCGCACCAGCTGTGACACCTCATCAACTTCGCTCTGCTCAACATCGTCACTGACAGGCAAGGCAATCATTCCAGGGACTCATCTCCGATCGTAAGCTAGACTTTTTCTGTTTAACTGAGACATGGCAGCAGCCCGCATCTTTTCTGAACTTATGAATCCACCCCTAGGGATTTGTTTACATCTGTCAACCCTTGGCTCTGGCAGGGGAGGAGGTCTCGCGATAAATCTACCGCGAGAAGGGAAAGGGTCTCGCCGGTGTCTGAGTCTGTCTTCAGCTCCTTTGAATCTGCGGTCTGCAAATTGTCTGGTCCCACTCCAACCATCATTGCTACTGTCTACCGCCCCCCTAAACCAAATAGTGATTTTTTAAATGATTTTGCTGCTTTCCTTACCCACTTATCCTCTCTCTCACCAAAATAATACTGCTGGGCGATTTCAATATCCACATGGACAATAAAAACCTGCCTCTCACCAAAGACTTCACCCCCTGTTAGACAGTTTGGAGTCAGCAACATACCACTTTTCCGGACACACTCCAAAGGACTTTTTGGATTTAAATCTGCTGCTCTGGTGTCACCCCCTGACCTTACAGCAGATGAACTTCCATAACTGACCATTTTCTCCTCCTTACAGTGAAACTCAGTCTTTCCCTCTCAAAAATACCCCGCCTTATTTCATTCGGAAAAATAAAGAAAATCAACCCCCCCACCTCACTTTAACTATCACTCCTCCCCCCTTCCTGACACTCACATCTCTCCACCCCGGATCGGTCTCTCATTACAACACTGGACTCCATAATATTCTCAAATTTTCTTGCACCGTTGAAAAGCAGATCTGTTTCTTTCTCCGTCTCCGCCCTTGGGTTTCACCCCCGATCTGCGTCTCATGAAAACCAAAGGTCGGCAACTTGAACGTCTCCCTAGAAAAATGGGGTTCACTATCACAAAGAAATGTACAACAGCCACATCCTACGTACAAGGACTCTATTGCCCGCACCAAATCCCACTACTACTCCCCAATAATCACGGCCAACAAAGGGAAACTCCAAGTCACTGTTCTCCTTACTTAACAATGTCACCCAACCCCGGACTCTCTCCCTCCCCATTTGTACAACTACCTCCTTCTGCAACTCGGTATGGGCCTTTTCACAGAAAAAATCAAGATCATCCACCAGCATCTTGGATCAAACCCTCACCTCAGCAATCTAGATAAAACCTTTATTCATCCAACACTCATTTTCCTCCTTCCGTCTCCCCACTATTCAGAAACACCGAGCTCACCCCGGAATTCCAAGCCATCTACTTGTAACTTGATCCCCTCCCCACCAACTTGTTAAAGCCTGTCTTCCCTCCTTGTCCCCCTCATCTCTGCTATCTCCACTCCCCTTACCACTGGAACCGTCCCCACATCCTTCAAAACTGCTGCCATCACCCCTATTTTGAAAAACCTGGTGCCCACCCATCCAACTTTAACAACTTGTCCTATTTCCAATCTTCCCTTCCTCTCCAAAATTCTTTAAAAAAAAAGTTGCCTCCAACTCCATTCTCATATCCCACAATTACCCCGTATGAACAGTTCCCGTCCGGTTTCCACCCCCTCCATGCACTGAAACAGCACTCATCAAATCACCAAAGACCTCCTCATGGGAGGATTCTGGACCCCCTCACCATCCTCATCCTCCTCGACCTGAGTGCAGCATTTGACACCTCTGTCACACCACCCTCCTCAATAGGCTATTTCCATTGGCATCACCCACACTCCGTTTAACTGGTTCACCTCTTACCTCTTGGCGCACACAGTTCATTCAACTCAAGTCCTGTGAAATCCATTCCCTCCTCCGTCCCTTCAGGTGTGCCCCAGGGCTCGTTGGGGCCCCTAATCTTCATCATTTACCTGCTTCCCCCCGGCAATATCTTCCGCAAATTTAACATTCACTTCCACTGTTACGCCGATGACACCCAGCTCTACCCCTCCACCAAACCCCCGTCCACTCTCCCGCCCACCTCCTTAGGATTGCATCTCTGAAATAAAAATTGGCCCCCCAAACTTCCTCAAATTAAACAGTAATAAAACCGAGGTTCTCCTCATTGCACCAAAGCCACTCTTTCCAAAACAGACGGTTTTTCTCTCACAATTGACAATGCTCCGTCTCACCCTCCCCCCAAAGGTTAAGAGTCTGGGTGTCATCCTTTACAGCAACATATCCTTTCAACCCCATAATAACATTACCGTCTGCCTACTTCCACCTACGTAACATCAATCGCCTCGCCCCTCCCTTACCCCCCACACTGCTGCAATTCTTTTCCACGTCTCGTCCATTCCGTCTCGATTTTTTTCAACTCTTCCTCTTCGGTCTGCTCACAAATCCCTCCAAAATTCAATTGGTCCGAATTCAGCGGCCCGATCTAACTCGAACCCCTCCCCTCCACCACATCACTCCTGTCCCCCAACGCCCCCACTGGCTCCGGTCCAGTTCGTATCAAATCAAAATCCTTCTACTAGCATTTATTCTGTCTTCTCTGATCACGCGCCTGTTTTTATTGGACTTCTTTCCCCATCAACCGTTAAGCAGTACGTTCCACCCCGTATGTGCAGGATATTCAAACCCACCACTGCTGCCGGTTTTCTGGGCTTTAATATTGCTAGGGAGGCTATGGGATCCTCTGCCTGTCAAAACACAGCAGAGTTAAACTCTTCTTTTTTGTCTACCTGCTGCAACATTCTGGACACCATTGCCCCATTTAAATCCATGTGTTCAAAATCTAAATCTGAACCTTGGATTAATGACTCAACTCGGGCTGCTAGACAACAGTGTAGGAAAGCTGAGCGCAAATGGAAAAAAGATCATCTGCAGGTTTTTTATGACATTTTTAGAGAAAATTTGCGCACTTATCAGAGAACTGTTAAAGCTGAAAAGAACAAGTATCTCTCTGATTTTATTTCAAATAATTGCCACAAACCTCATGTTCTTTTTAAAACAATTAACTCGGTTCTAAATACGCCCCAATCCGTCTTCCATGTGGAATCCTCTGAGGCCTGTGAAAAATTTCTCCACTTTTTTGTGGAAAAGGTTGCCTCAATTAGAGCAAGCATCTCACTTCCTGCTTTTGACCCCTCCATCTCCATAGAGTGTCCAGCTGTTTTCAGCCAATTTGAATCTGTGTCCATCTCTACTCTCAAAAATATAGTTACACATTTGAACCCCTCAGTGTGTCCCACTGATATTGTCCCACCTCGCCTTTTTAAAGAGGTGTGGGACACTATTGGACCTAGCATCCAAGAAATTATAAACAGTAGCCTTACTTCAGGTTCTGTACCAGCCTTTTTTAAACAAGCAGTGGTGCAGCCACTCCTCAAAAAACCAAATTTGGACACATCTGCACTCTCAAACTATCGCCCTATCTCTAAACTCCCTTTTCTCTCGAAGATGTTGGAGAAAGCAGTTCTTTTACAGTTGCAATCGTTTTTAGATACACATGGTGTTCTTGAGGTGTTCCAATCTGGTTTTAAGACATTTCATAGCACTGAATCTGCACTTTTAAGAGTTTTTAACGATCTTTTAATCTCAACTGATTCTGGAGATTATGTAATTCTTATTCTTTTAGATCTTACAGCAGCATTTGACACAGTTGACCACAGCATCCTTATTTCTCGCCTCGAGCATGGCGTGGGGATTAGGGGCACTGCTTTGGAGTGGTTTAGGTCATACTTGTCGAACAGAGATTTTAGAGTCAGTTTTGGTGGCTCTATTTCACCTTCTGTGTCCCTCACATGTGGAGTTCCACAGGGTTCGATTCTCGGGCCAATTCTTTTTTCACTCTATCTGCTTCCCCTTGGATGTATCTTAAAAAGACACAACATCAGCTTCCATCTTTATGCAGATGACTCGCAAATCTACCTGCCCATCAAAAGAAATGATGGTAGTTCTTTAGCAAGATTAGTTGACTGTTTTAATGATATTAAAGCCTGGATGGCTTTACATTTTTTAAACTTTAACGAGAGTAAAACTGAGGTTATGGTTTTTAGACCCAGTGGCGCCTCTGATGTGTCACAAATAGACCTGGGCATTTTTCAACCCTATGTTAAGTCTGTTGTAACAAACCTGGGTGTAAAAATGGATTGTGATTTTAAAATGGAGAAGCAGATCAATTCTGTTGTGAAAGCAAGTTTCTTTCAACTGAGGCTTCTTACCAAGCTTAAGGCCTTTTTATCCTTCACAGACTTTGAGAGGGTTATACATGCTTTTATTACAACACGCCTTGACTATTGTAATGCTCTGTATGTAGGAGTTAGCCAGGCCTCCCTCTCTCGCTACAGCTGGTTCAAACGCTGCCGCTCGTCTCCTTACTGGAACTCGTAAGCGAGATCACATCACCCCTGTCCTTGCCTCTCTCCACTGGCTCCCAGTTACTTTTAGGATTGATTTTAAGATTTTATTGTTTGTTTTTAAAGCCCTCCATGGACTAGCTCCAGTCTACATAACTGATCTGTTGAAGCCACATGCTCCTTCAAGATCTTTAAGGTCTGCAAACCAGTCTCTTCTTGTTGCCCCTAAAACACGGCTGAAGAGTAGAGGGGATCGGGCTTTCTCAGCCGCAGCCCCGAGACTTTGGAATGAGCTGCCTCTACATGTCAAACTGGCCCCCAGCCTTCCGGTTTTTAAATCGCGACTTAAAACACATTTTTATTCCCTGGCTTTTAATACAGCATGAGAACTGTATGTTGTATTTGTCTGGTGTTGTATTCTGTCTATTTATTGTTCCAGTTCTATGTACAGCACTTTGGTCAACCAGGTTGTTTTTAAATGTGCTCTAGAAATAAAGATTGATTGATTGATTGATTGATTCAAGGCCATACACAACCTCGCCCCCCCATATTTGTCTGATCTCCTCCAGCGTCCCACTCCCTCCCGCTCCCTCAGATCCTCTTCCTCCATAAACCTGTCTGTCCCCCCCGCCCGTCTCACCACCATGGGGGCAGAGCATTTAGCCGCTCTGCTCCCCGTCTCTGGAACTCACTACCCCCCCAACTCAGAAACATTGATTCATTCCCCCATTTCAAATCACAATTAAAACACATCTGTTTATAACTGCCTATTCCATGTAAATGTCTGTTGCTCCGCCTTTTCTGTTGTATAGTATTTGTTTGCTTTTGTTAGTATTTGTTTTGCTTTTGTATAGTATTTGTTTTGCTGTATAGTATTTGTTTGCTGTTGTATAGTTTTGTTTGCTGTTGTATAGTATTGGTTTTGTTTTGCTGTATAGTATTTGTTTGCTGTTGTATAGTATTTGTTTAGCTGTTGTATAGTATTTGTTTTGCTGTTCTTAATTTATGAATTCCCTGTGCGGCGTCCTTGAGTGCCTAGAAAGGCGTCTTTAAATAAAATGTATTATTATTATTATCTCTCTCATCCCCCTCATCCTCCTCATCCTCCTTATCCCCCTCATCCTCCACATCTCCCTCATCCTCCTCATCTCCCTCATCTCCCAAGTGGCCACACTTCTGCTTTTGCTCAACCTTGTTTCAGATTAAGTACCTTTTTTTTTTAATAGGAAGGGTGGACGGCCTATTGTGTTGATCTTGTTTTTTCCTGTTTATTTAGTTAGGGAGGAAGTTCATTGTCATTCTTTTTGCCATTTTCTTTGTCAGGTCATATATTCTTATCACCTAGACAGGATCCTTTGTTTGTTATTTTGGTGGTAGGCCACCCTGAAGCAGTTAAGATGGCATGAATTTTTTTAGCAGCCATTGAATGAACTCAGACGTTGGTGGCTTTTGACCACCAACACGTGCAAATCCCCACTAAAAAAGTATGTTCGTTTTACAGATTGCTTCTTTATAATGCATTGAAATATTATAAAAAGTGGACATTTGTCTAGTTTTTCCGTTCTCAGTTCAATGTACTGTGCACAGACAGATTCATTGCTTTAAGTTTAGATGTCTGAGGAGTTCACCTCTAAGACCGGCTGCCGACAGCCAGAGCTGAGAGGATTAGCCTGCAGGCGGTAATGACGTCAGTGGGAATATTGCCTGTAACGGCTACGTCATCAGACAGAGAATGCCACGGAAAAAGTATAAGTTGTAGCATGGCCACATTGTTATCCACAGCAAGACATGAACAGCATTTTGTCTGATGTGCAAAAGAAAGCAGCAGGGACTGGTTATTGTTGGAATGTTTGTTAAAAAACAACAGATACATAAAGTGGATTTTGCGGATGGCAACACACATTGAAACAACTAAATACAGAAGTCAGCTGTTTTACTAACAAAATTCTAAGCAAACAAATGGTTACTGCAATGCTAAAGGTTCGACCTCACCCTGAACTAATAACACAAAACAGCTTGAAATAGGTGTGACAGGATTTTCTACCAAGACAAAATGAGGAAGCTAAGGAAAAATACTCAATAAAAAAAATATTAAAAAAAATATATTTAATAGATGTTTAGATATTTCAGTCCGGACCAAAAAACCGACCAACTGACCAACATGTCATTACTTAAATTACTGATACTAGACTTGTTGCAGCAACCTCCGTACAGATTAATCTCATCGAAAACACAGGATGATGATGTCAGATTACATTTGATAAGTTTCATTCCAAATATTCATACTTGTATTTAATATAATCAGACTTTCATTCTATTTATTTAAACTTTCATTCCATATATTTAGACTTTTAGTCAATATTTTTAAGGGTTTATTTCATAAATTCAAACTACAAATATATACAGAGGGGAGAACAAGTATTTGATACACTGCTGATTTTGCAAGTTTTCCTACTTACAAAGCATGTAGGTCTGTAATATTTTATCATAGGTACACTTCAACTGTGAGGGACAGAATCTAAAACAAAAATCCAGAAAATCACATTGATTTTTTAATAATTAGCATTTTATTGCATGACAAAAGTATTTGATACATGATAAAAGCAGAACCTAATATACAGAAACCTGTTGTTTGCAACTACAGAGACCATATGTTTCCTGTAGTTCTTGACCAGGTTTGCACCCACTGCAGCAGGGGTGTTGGCCAACTCCTCCATGCAGACCTTCTCCAGGTCCTTCAGGTTTTGGGGCTGTCGCTGGGCAATACGGACTTTCAACTCCCTCCAAAGATTTTTATTGGGTTCAGGTCTGGAGACTGGCCACTTTTTCGGTTTGGTCATTGTGGAGAGGCTGGAGTCTGTTTGATTGAGTGTGTGGACAGGTGTCTTTTATACAGGTAACGAGTTCAAACAGTGCAGTTAATACAGGTAATGAGTGGAGAACAGGAGGGCTTCTTAAAGAAAAACTAACAGGACTGTGAGAGCCAGAATTCTTACTGGTTGGTAGGGGATCAAATACTTATGTCATACAACAAATTCATTATTTAAAAATCATATAATGTGATTTTCTGGATTTTTGTTTTAGATTCTGTCTCTCACAGTTGAAGTTTACCGATGATAAAAATTGCAGACCTCTACATGCTTTGGAAGTAGGAAAACCTGCAAATCGGCAGTGGATCAATACTTCTCCCCAAGGCATGCTATAATGTGTGTGTGTGTGAGTGTGTGTGTGTGTGTGTGTGTGGTGTGTGTGGGTGTGTGTGTGTGTGTGGTGTGTGTGTGTGTGTGTGTGTGTGTGTGAGTTCGTTCTGCTTTTGGTTCAAAACTCTTACTTAAACTTAAAAACCAAAACATAACAATGCAAAAGTAGCCCAAGATGATGATTGGAACTCACTTGTTGATTTTGAGCTTCCTACTTACCAAAACAATTTTATTTCTAAGTATCCATTGTTGTTATTTTTGTTCCAGATAAAGATGAATGGCTTCCTGTTGCTGGGCTGCTTTGTCCTATCTGCGACAAAGTACTTCCTCACGTCTGCCCACATGATCCCCGACGACAGACTCTCCACCAATCGGGTCATGGAATATCACACTCTGTCTGAAAGCTTTGAGATAGGCCCACCTCCTGTTGTTATTGTGGGTAAGTTTGCAAATTTAAACTCACGGTCATAGTCCAGATTGAATGGTATATACCTTTACCATATGCTGGCAGTGCCATATATATATATATATATATATATATATATATATATATATATAGCAGTTTGGAAACCTTGTGTTTGTTAAAATCGTGCTATATAAATAAAGTGGATTGGATTGGTATTGTTTAAATATCTACAATTTTTATAGTTTACGTCATTTTCATTTAACTATACTGGTGGATTTGTTTTCTTTCGAGCCACAAATACACGAGGCTGCAAGCCTGACCAGCTGTTAGTAGCGGAATTTCATAGTGGTAGCCTTATTTTCCTTTTTCAAGACTACTAGTATGAACTTTGAACTTTGTCCAATGGTAAATAATATACACAGATTGCAAAGACAGCGAGTGAGCTGACTAGAGAAACTAAACTGTGGCAATGTACACTGTGGCTGGCTAACCTCTACCACAAATGTATTGATACATAGTCAATCCCATAACAAGCGTCTTTGTGAGATTGGCTGCTGTGCTCTTTTTAGCACTCTGGGACTTGTAGGCTAGGACAATATCCAAGAATCCCTCCCATTGAACTTTTTATAATGAACTATCACAATCAATTCACTGCCGTTTATAATCCTGTATGCTGATGATATTATTTTTGTCTTGCCGTAAAGGTTCTATATGCATCTTTATTTTCTGATGTTCTGTTTCAGAGTTGCCGAAATCAGCGAAGAACAAGACAACAAAGAAACAAAAAAAGGTATTACCAGAAGAAAAAGAGGAAGTTTTTGACAGTGTGTTGTGATCTTAACTCAAACGATCCACTTACTAGCTTTGGTCCTGATCACACATTTATTCATTCAAGCTTTATTTATTCTCAAAATATCTCTAAGAGGCAACCCTCATTTGCAAAGAAGTTGTGTATAGAAATATAGACAAACAATAAAACATTCATTATTCTGTAATTGGATGCTTAGAAAATGCTAATACAGTGAGTGGACATTTTTGAGCTACCACACACACTATTGCCAAAGCCAAGAATGAACTCCCATGGTCAAAACATATCTCCTGTTGTCTCTCAGAGTTTTGGCCATCACATTTCATTTGGACAAAACACATTTCCATCTGTTTCATGTGTTCTCCATTGTCACACACTGCAGTTATTCTTTTAAGATCTTTATCTTATCTGCTTCATCTTAGTTTTGCTTGCTGTTCCAACAGTATGATCACATGTTGTCTCTCTCTCTCTCTCTCTCTCTCTCTCTCTCTCTCTCTTTCTCTCAGAGCAAATTCAGTGTAAAGAAGCACCCTCCTCCTCCTGCTAACTGCATTCCCTTGAGGGGAAGCTGTAAATCTTCAAGCAATGTGTGCTGTGATTTCTGTGCTTTCTGCCAGTGTCGGCTCTTCAGAACGGTCTGTTTCTGTCGAATGGGCAACCCTCGCTGCTAAAGACCAGCTGCAGCCCGGCCCGGCTCCAAGCTGAGGGAACAAAACGTCATGCTAAAGCAAACCACTTTAAGTGAACACCTTGAGAGGTGAATCACTACTAGTCCTTGGTTTGTCAGTTTTCCTAAAATTCTCTGCATGCAAGCACTTTATCACAGAGGACTGCCTGACTTTTCTACAATCTCACAGGGTACACTACTTATAGGACTGGTCAGTCAGAAATACAACTTTTCATTTTTAGCTTGTCGCATGCGTTAATTACATATGTTACCTCAAAATATTTCACATTGCATTATTTTTACACAAATACAGGAATGCGCAGTGTCAAAAACTTATGAAGCCTTTAAAGAATAAAGTCCATGTACAATGTTTTATATAACAGTGCTTTTGTTGTCTAGAAGAATGCTTTTAATATCTAGAACAAAGTCATGTGAATTCAGTCATTTAAAGAATAAGGTGTCAAAAAAAGTCCCAGGAAACACCAGAACCAACCACATGTCAGTCCGTCTTGCAATACTTTACGACTTTCTCAACTTGTCTGTGGGACTCCAGTCTAAGCTCATTGGTTCCTAACACATCTTTAGGAAAATAGCTCAAAATGAATAGGAGGAAATCATTTATTTATTTGTTTGCGACTATTTTTAAGATACAGTATATCAGGATTTGGACACGTGTAATTCTATCTTGGCTGAAAGAAAAGATCTGACTTTTTACCTTACTCTTTACTGTTCCATCATTTATGTTCTTCTTTAATCAGTGCTTTAACATCTCAGCATCTGTGTTATGTTATTGAGTAAAACAAATTCAGGCCAGGAGTCACAACTCCTTTAGTTTGAAATCACTGCCCGACTGTGGGGCAGATGACAAAAATATTTCCTGGGACCTTCAGGCGCTGATTTCCTGTAAGTAATTGCTACATTATGATAAACAAATGCATTGTCACATTCCCTTTGGCGACCAATAATGAAGAACAAGGACATTTGATTAAACTGGGGTCCTTTAATGAATGCTCACGTGTGAGAGTCTGTTGGATTGTCAGGAAAATCTGGCCTGGAAGAGTAGCAGTAAATGGAAAAAAGTCTCACCTCCCTCAATAACCACCAAGTGAGCGCTAATTTATGCTCAGTGTTAGATATTTGTACACTTTGTCCTTATTGTGCATGTTTCTGAAAACTTAGGAATACAGACAAAATAGAGCAGTACCAATGGAAATAGTGGGGGCATTGTGGCCAGTAATTTAAGCAAGACACTATCGTAGGACATCACAAAGACATTTTAAGCTGACCTTTTTTAAGGAGAGGCTAGACAAGTTGGTCAGAAATTTTAGAGCACAGGGGAAAAGGTTCCTACAGCACAGCTGGGAGCATATTGGACAGGAATTATATGGGAGTTGGACGGTAGCAAAGGAAAAGATCTGCGTGAGATGCAGTGGAAGCATTGCTTTACAGCTATGCCCACGCAAAGGACGCATGGAACTATGTGGGCAGTCACGGTAACATCGTTTGAAATGGACGTATCTATTTTTATACGTAAAGGGAGCATGGTAAGCTTTACAGGGGAGCTATCCTGCTTTTCCCTGAAAGCATATGTTGAAAGCAATGTCAAAATGTGGGGCGTTCATGTTAAACGTTGCCAGGGCTTCAAATAATGATATAAACATATGTAAAAAAATAATCCATGTGAGCAAAAAACCTCCGATTTCAGACCGTGCTGAAAAGTCTGCTTCAAACAGTTTTTTCTACTCTCCATTCAACGTGATGTCAATCTGTGCCAGATTTCTTTAGACAGTCATCTGCACCAGGCAAGTTACTGCAGTGTTTACATTAAATATAGCGCTACATGTAGCTACATGCTAATGTCAGGCGCTGAAATCGTTGTTGCTTGTTAATTGATCCCCAATTTTGGATCACATTCCTACTAGAATGTTTGATTGTGTAGCTTTTGGTGGAAAAGCTTTTATTGTTGATGTTTTACAGTAGAAAGTGACGCTTTATACTCCGTTACAGTCAATGCCCGGCTGCAATGACGGACAGTACAGAGACGCCGAGAGCACGGCATGCAAAAGATCCGGAACTGGTGACCAATCAGAGCAGAGCTTTTTATTTATTTTTTTATTATTTTGTATTTTTTGTAACAGATCTGATCAGACAGAGACATCAGCCATGGAGCAGGTGCAGAACCCATTAGCAGTATGAGAAAATGAAGTGTTTTTGATATGTAAGCATGAAATCATGTTCTAATAGAAATACAAATTACAAGTAGGAAACTGAAAATAAACATAATATAAACAATGGAAAAGCTGTTAAACCCTCTGCCAAATAAATGTGAATAGTTTAAATGCTGGCTTTGCTTTGCCTGGTTTGCTGCAGCTGTTTTGTTATCCCTCTTATTATATTTTTGTGGGATTGTATGTAATTTAGTCCATAAATCGGCTCCTTTTTGTTCTTCCAAGAACTGGAAATATTCATTAGCTAAAGTAACTGCCAGAGACGTAACATTTCTGAAATGCAAAATGGTGCTTAGCCAATATTTTTTGGGAGGCAGAGGATTGTTTTCCAATCAGTTGTGTATGATGTTTGATTATGTAGATGCATGCAAACTGCTGAATAAAGTGTTGAATTAAAAAAAGGGTCCCTTTGTCAGTTCTTCACAGCTTAGCTGCTTACTGTGTTCTCACAGTCTGCCATTTTGGGTCTGCCATTTTGTGGATGCTTATTCAAAACTGTTACCATTTCATTTTGAGTTTTAGATAAAAACTTAAAAGGTATAATATGTGGTATTTCATTATAAAACATTCTAATGCTTGAATAACCTGTAGCTCTGCCTACATACACACACACTACACATAAGGCCCTCCCAGCTTGTGTAAGGTTAGGGTTATCTATTGGATGAGCAAGCTGCCTGTCTCCTGGCATCACTTCCTGTCTGTTGGTCACATAAAATATGTAAAAGTCCAATTAAAAATATACATCCATAGTGATTGAGCCCTGGGCGCACGCCTTACAATTCTATCCAAATAAGAATCTGCACATTATTTATTACATTGACGCTGTTACATCGTTATTCTGGCTCGTTCATTCCACATTCATTATATGTAGCAGCAAAGTAACCCATTTTGGGTGTTACTATATATGATAGAAGGCTATAGATAATAAATTAGGATGTACATCAGTAATGGCACGGATTGCGTCCATCCCTGCTAATGCATTTAGAGTCTGATAGTCAGGAAGACAGCCTCTGATTGGACAACACACTCACTCCCATGCATCACGGGAGTCATGCCGACAAACAACAAATAACTGGACGGGATTATAATAATAATAATAATAATACATTTTATTTATAATGCCCTTTACATTTCACAAGGAAATCTCAAAGGTATATGATGATATATGATTTCATCATTATGGATTTCTGCAAACAAATGTTCCTTAAATACAGTCCAGTTGGACTACAAAGCTTCTAGAGACCTTGTTGAAATGTTGCAGATCTCAGCTCCTGGATGTACTTTTATTAACAGTGGCTTACATGAGAAGAATAAAAAAAAAACATCTTTTGGAAATTGATCTTAATGTCTTAATAAAAAAATTTGAAAAAATCCAACCTCTAATGACACAAATTTACTTTGTGAATGAATAATGTATCATAAAAGAATAAATGTTCTTCCTTAAAATACAGGGGGCATAGGTATACACCCCCCTATGTTAAAATACAGGGGGCATAAGTATACACACTCCTATGTTAAATTTCCATAGAAGCAGGCAGATTTTTATTATTTATTATTGTCTGTAAAGCGTCCTTGAGTGTTAGAAAGGCGCTGTTAAATATAATGTATTATTATTATTATTATTATTATTATTAAAGGCCAGTTAATTCATGTATCAGGATGCTATGCATCTTGATAAAGTTCCCTTGGCCTTTGGAATTAAAATACCCCCCCCCCCCATCATCATATACCCTTCAACACACCTAGAGATTGGCATGCTTTTATTTCAGTTAAACTAACAGCTGGTTTGATTTGCACTGAGAGATGATCTTATGGAAAGTACCCCATGTCAATCTTCTTAAGGCATTAATATCAATTTCCAAAAGATGTCTTTTTATTCATCTTTTTAGTCAACTATAACACGGGTGTTTAAACGTACCGTATGCAGGCCACTGTTTAGGCTTGCTTTTCACTGGCAGCTTCAACAACAGCATTGCAAAGCAGTTCAATAATCTGGATTTTGAACATCTGCTCCCACAGAGCAGTAATAAAAGCAGCCCGTTTTTCTAGGAAGAAGCCCCTGAGAGCGGAAGAGTCGAAGCAGAGGTCTAATCCTGCGGTAACTTTCCAAAAACCAGCAGAATCCATGTCGAGATTCAGGGGTGACAATGTGTACTGTGAAACAAACGGTGTGGATTTGTGTTTTCACCGGAGCAGAGGACCCTATGGCATTTGACCTGAATTATTTGAGCCATAATATTTCAAAGGTGCAGCATCAGGAGTTGATGTCTCTGAAAGTCTTTTTGGTTAAGTTGAACAATTTTCTTGGTACCAAAGTCACTGAAAGTGGCCAAATGCTTGTATGTATTTGTAACTTTTACATGGATTTGTGGTTATGTTGAATATTTTCTGCATTTTAAGGATCTGAGTTGCAGGCAAGAGACCCTTTGTTGAACTTGCAGCTCACTTTCACGGTTAAACCTACAGTCGATAAAGAGACTGACAGAAAATTAAGTAAATTGTGAAGGATGAAATAACTTTGAAACATTTAAATGTGTCCTTTCACATTTCTTACACACTTTATCAGGACTTTATTGTGCTGAAACATAATGTCTAGCTGTGTGTAACTGGGACCCAATCTCACTTAGGGGACCACACATCCTTCATTGCATGCATTAAAAAACCAAAAGGATCAGACACAAGTGTAGATTTGGGTACTGAAACCCGGTGCTAATACGGCACCAGTGCCTTAACAACCTGTGTCCACCGGAGCGAATAGAAACGCGGATTTCGGTGCTACTGAAATTCCAACGTTGGCCTCTAATGCTCCGAAACAGACGTTAGAGCCAACAGAAGCATCGCTGCACGTTACGCCGGTTAACCTAATACACCTGGCAGCAGGTAACGTTAGCTGGATTAGACACGGTGTGACTGTATTTCACTGTAGAAGATTCCAACACCGAGACGTAACAGTCTGCAGCTGCCGTGGTTGGAAAAACAACACAGACTCAGACAGTTCACGTGAAACTCGCCTCGCCAAGCCTCGTGGTGGATTCAAAGTTATTGTAAAATACCCTTTTTTCCATCTAGTGGCTGTTTTTGTCATTTACCAGCAATGTACTGGTGAAATAAGTTCTTATTGTTATTACGTTTTTGATACATCATTCAGTTTTGACCATATGACCTTAGCAATAAACAAGCCATTCTTAAATTTCTGTCTGTCTCTTTTGCTCATTTGTTTTCTTTTTAAGAGTATCAGTTCAGGCAGCGTTTTAGGCACCGGCATGGTTTTAAAAGTTTCAGCACCTGTGTCGGAAAAAAAACAAAAAACGATACACAAGCCTACACAAGTGGCGTATGATGGTTGAAACCATAACGTGCATACTAAGATTTGTTAATATTTTTCCAGTGTGACTGTGAACACGGTATAGTCTAACTAGATTTACCGCCTTGTGGTTGTATGCCTCTGCCACCCAGTCAAGTTGCAGTTTACATTCATGTCCATCCAGACTCATATGTGAAGTGAAGGCTTTAAAGGAATTTAATAAAAATGATAAAGTGTATTCAGAAGTGGGCACCCAAGGTTAGTGTCACTAACTTAGTATTCAACCAAATGTGAACCAGGGTCACAATCTCCCCTTCCGTTCCTGAGTTATGGCGTGGAATAAAGGCCAGAAAAGCATTTTTGCAGAAGATTATGATGTCACAGTGAAGTTTACCTTTACCTGGCTAACGTTAATGCTAGTAAGGTAATATAATGAGCCACACTGATAAAATGAGCCAAACAAGTTTGTCTGTCATCTGGCAAAAATACTGTGCGTTCCTATGCTGCCACAATGTATTAACGAGACATGAAGTTGTTATATTTTACTAATTGAGAGGCCGATCGGTGTAAGAAAAAGCCAATTGAGCGTTGGCAGAGCGCCACCTACTGCACCGGAGGTAGACTTACTCTGTCAATGAGGTCAATGAGGTTTTAGTACACCTTCAGAAAGTATAGATTAGATTAGATTAGATTAGATAATACTTCATTCATCCCACAGTGGGGAAATTTTCCCTTGTTACAGCAGCAGTGGTTTCCTACAGTAAAAGCAAAAAAACAAACAAGTAAACACACAAACAAACAGGCAAACAACAGACAATGAGCAGAAGGTATAGAATGAATGTAAAGTGGTGTCAAATAAAAGGTATAGTAAAGTGCAGTTGCAATAGTACAAAAAACAATATTGCAATTTAAGTAGACTAGACTAGACTTAGATTTAGACTTAGCTTTATTAATCCGCTTGGGATGACTCCCGCAAGGAAATTAAAGTTACCAGCATCCGATACAGCATGAGAAAGAGAAAAAAAGAATTAAGTAAGTAAGTGACGTCAGAATTAGATGGAATATGTAATTAAATAATATAGAAAAAGTAGGTTACCATAATATAGGCCTACTGTAAATGATACTGACCTCTGACCATAAATAATATTGAAAAAGTAAGTACCTGTAATGGAAAAATATAAATACAGATAATAAAGACATACAGAGAGTGTGGAGTAAATGAAAAACAGGAACAGAAACAGCAACACTATCAGGTAGTGCAGGTGTTGAAGAGTCTGACAGAGACCCGGGGTACCTCTCCTTCTTACACCGTGGGGGGGGTATCAGTCTGCTGCTGTAGGAGCTGCTCAGGGACCCCACAGTGTCATGTAGAGGGGGAGAGGTGTTGTCCATTGTCCTTCTCTCCCCCACTTTCTCTATGGGGTCCAGAGGACAGTCCAGGACAGAGCTCGCGCTCCTGATCAGTCTATTGAGTCTTTTCCTATGAACATGAACAGTAACACAGAGATAGGACTTTTTTTAACTGAAGAGTTGGACGAGCCATCCAAGAACGTCCTGTTATCACACGCAGTATTGCCTGTTCCTCCTTAATCCTTCAGGATAATGCACAATTAAAGAGTTCTTTCACATCCATTGCTGATAATCAGTTATTCATGGCATAATTTCCAAATACCATCTGTCAGCTTCAATAACACATGTCCGTGCTGAACTTTGAATAAAACAACACCCTGCAAAATGCTCAGAAACATGGATTTTTCCAGATGCACCGTCACAGTTCAAGATCAAATCAGATATGTCCCTTTTAAACCATCATACCATGTTATTTTTGGTGCATTAAAGTATGACTTAGTACAAACACGTTCTGAAGGACATGTACAACACAGCTTGCAGTAGTCAGAGCCTGCCTGTGACATTATTGTTATTTTTAGGTTATCTAATGGAAGGTGGAATGAGTCACAAAATCACTGTGAAGAACAGCAGGTGCAAACAGTTAAAAAGGCAGAGTGGGCAACAGATGTTCTTCAGCTCAAAAGCCTGACCGTGAATAAAGAAAAATACATGGGTAGCACTATTTTCACAAATAGGCTACAAAAGGCTTTTACAGTAAAAAAAAAAATAAATAAAAAAAAGTATTATACAGAGCACAGCCCCATGGGTGATCACTGGCAATTAATGGCAAGAGCCCAAAGAGACTCAACTCCTCAATTCCACCTCATCCTCTGCAAACCATCATGAATTACTCTTGTTAAACACCGCGCCATACATTGTATCTGTTCATTTTACAAGCAACTAGTCTGTTATGTTGGTCTTCTTATGCACGTTACCATATCATTACCTTTGCACTACACTCCCACTACTGCCTAAAGTCATTATACAATATATATATATAATAACATCCAATTACACCATTCACTCTTAGTGGTTTATTTGACATGAGGGCGCATGCAAATACTTTGAATGAGTGCGTAGTTTGGCTCACAGTGGGTCCTTAATGCGGCCCAGACAACACCCACATGTGGTCTGAGTGATCGGATTTAAATGTGTCCTCAATGCGTCCTGAAAGCGTTTACACGTGTATTTAGAGCTGTCCACTTATGGTGTGATCACTCAGATTGGATTTCAATATCAGATCTTTTCTCTTTTTCTCCCTTTCAGTTGTTAGTCTGGTTGTACAGTGTTGCGTTGCAGCCCAGTCTCATGGCATTTCGGGAAATGGTCACGTTATTTAATCTATTGCAGCAACCCAGGGGACTGGAAAGCTCGATTCACAACGAAAACGGGTAACACAGAGACAGTGTGCTTTGACATAAAGTGTTCTTTAATTACGTAATGCAGGAAAAATATATTCTTCCCATCCGGGTTCAGTCTTCCAGGTGGGGTTGTCCTGGGAGGGTTTAAAGCAGAGCGAGAGGTCGGGCCCCTTTTCCGGCTTCTCTGGTCCTTTGTTCCCCACACATTTTCCATGCGTCCTTGGGCTTGCTTTCTTAATGTCTTAATGTCTCCCCGATTACCTGGTGGCTGCAGGTGTGACCAATGCCATGTGCTAAGTGGCTGCTGGGGCTGCACTTGAACCGGCAGATAGACTCCCTCTATCACCCACCCCCCTGTGCCGTATTGGCTGGCCTGTTTCCCCTGGTTTGATGTCTGTACAGGTCAAGTTAATGTCGTTATTTGAAGTAATTCAATGGGAAGCCTATTTCGTGATCACAGAACAATTATGGTAACAAGTAGTACTGAAAAGCTGAAAAGCCGTAAATCCATGCAGGCAGGCAGGGACGGAGGGAGGGTGGGTGGGTCAAACAACACAGGTCTTTCACCCCGGAGACCAGATATCATGTCCCACGTGTTGCAGTTCCTTTACGCGTTATTGTTGCGCCCCCCAGAGCAGCCCAGCGTCATGGCAGTTTGTGAAACGGTCACAATCGAAAACTTTAACCTGTATACGAAATAAATTTGAAAATTGTGACCTGTACACGAATCAATAAATCGAAATAACGTGACCATTTCACGAACAGGCGTGAGATCGGATTGTGTGTTCTCCATGTACAAAACAAACCCTTCACACAAAATAATATCTATTTGTAGAGAGGACTTTCTAGAACCCAAAACCATGAAAGACCATTCATGAATATATCTGATATATATATCAGATATATATATATATATATATATATGATTACTGATTGACTCTGCAAAACATTTCCTTCATTCAGAATGTATTTTCTTATATGCAATTTACCTAAACAATACTTGCTCTGTATCATACACTGATACTGAGTATACATCTGAGACTAAAATGGACGATTAAAAAATGACATATGATAGACATTTGACAATGAATGTCACAAGAAAATAAATGCATATTAACTTGTAGGTAATGTACTACTCTGTTTAAACCAACTGTCAGCTTAAAATCCTCTTCAAAATCTCACTTGACATTCTCTAACATCAACAAGATTCATAGCACAATATCCATATGAACCTAACCTTGTCTTTTCTTCTTTTAATCATCTCTTGGACTTGGACAGTCAGACATTTCAGAGCCTCATCTGTGTCTCCGCGGTGCTCAAGTTGCAGCTGAGAGGATTCTAATGAGACCGATGATGCGTGCATTTCACAATCAAACTAATTAGTTGGACAGGCTTTTTATGTTTGAGTCATGAGTCCTGATTCACTCCTGAAATTGGGAGGGGCGAGGCTGGAGTATGGTGTGTTTTGTCGTTTGGCGTAATAAATTTAAATCATATGGTACATGTCACTTATGTCAAAGATGATATATGTTTGGGTTGATTACATGACAGTAAAAAAAAGATGTGATGCTCTAAACTGCTTTTTGGGGGACGTTTTTGCCAACAGCAATAAGTTGTTCGATGAAAGCAACGATCGCAAATAAGGTGACAACACCTGATGCCTGAAATCTGAATATATCAGTTGACTGATTAAAAGTGAAGACATTTTGTAATAAATGTTTTGTAGCGATATGTACATATTCTTCATGACAACAGCCTGCATCTATTCACTGTTTGCTTAATCAGAGACCCTTGGTGACATGTTTTAACGCTCTGGGAGTCCTTTGTGAATTCAAACAAAAAGAACGTTACTTGCTTAAGGATTGGGGGGTTTGGGTTCAGATACAAATGTTCATGGTGTAAGTTAAGAACATTATGTGAGGAATCAATCAATCAATCAAAATGTATTTATATAGCACTTTACAACAGCCAGCAGGTATCCAAAGTGCTTAAGAAAATGAGTAAAATCACAACATACAATAGAAAGAGTAAACATAGAAAACGGTAAAATCAGAAAAGGTTACAAAGAAACAAGAGACTGAAATTGTCACACCACTGCTACATATTAAAAGCAAGACTGAACAGATATGTTTTGAGTTTGGACCCAAAAAAAGGACATCTGTAACAGTACTTTAGAGCGTATTGTACACCTTTGTATACGGCCTACTTGTGGTGTTGTTATAAGCAAGGCAGCATCAGAAAACTCACAGTGGTCTATAATGACAGCATGAGGCTGCTGCTGAATGCTCCAAAAAGCTCCAGTGCAAGCCATATGTTTGTCAGCGTTTGGGTACCTACCTGCTGTGCTGTTTTACGTAACCTGATGTATAGATTTATGTGGAGGGTATCTGAGTCAGAAAATGACATAATCACTGTTTTGGCTAACCCTGTACATAGTTCTGTCAGATTCTCCTCCAGATTGTGGAACCATTGGCGAACATGTCTGCATACTAGACACTGAACATTGTGGAAGGCTTTATTTTATTTTATTTTTTGTATTTTTGTGTTTGTATATGTTCTTATTTTGATATGGATCCCCCTGGGTCTGAAATAAAGTTTATTACCAGTACGTATATCGGGGGGTAACTTGTTCCAGAGTCTCGGGGCAGCAACTGCAAAAGCCTGATCCCCCCACCGTTTATACCTGGACCTCAGGACGTCTAAAACCAACTGATCTGAAGACCGCAGTGACCGGTTGTGCTCCCGCACAGTTACAATTTCAGACAAATACTCTGGGGCGAGACCGTTTAAAGCTTTACAAACAAACAATAAAATCTTAAAATCTATTCTAAAACGCACCGGGAGCCAGTGCAGGGTGCAGAGAACGGGAGGGATGTGTGCACGTCTAGGTGTATTTGTTAAAAAGCGAGCGGCAGCATTTTGAACAAGGTGAAGACGTGAGATGGACGTCTGGTTCAGACCAACACAGAGGGCATTACAGTGGTCCAACCTTGAACTGATAAAAGCACGAATGGCCTCTTCTAGGTCGTGTCTGCTCAGAAAGAGCTTAACTTTAGCCAGCAGGCGAAGCTGGAAAAAGCTCATTTTAACAACGTTACTGATCTGCTTATCAAATTTCATGGAATGTTAACCCTTGTGTTATCTTCCCGTCAAAATCAACACTTTTACGGATGCTTTTCATCAATGTTTTTAACTTTTCCTCACATTTTTGTCCCTTTTTTCAACACTTTTTTTCAATGTTTGTCACTTTTTTTGACGTTTAACACTACAGTAAGTAATTAACTTCAGTTATTTATTTACAGTTATTTTTGGAATTTACTGTCAATAAACCTCATTTATAGGAAATTAAACCCAATGTTTGAGTTAGAAAAGCAGAAATTAGGAATTATTCAGACTAAAATTAAAGGAATGGATGTTGATGGATAATCACAGACTGGAACATGTCAACTTTTACTCAATACTATTTCAAAACCAATTCAATTTTTTTTTTAAATGCTATAAAATTGAATGAGACCCCCCCGAAAATAATAAAAGTAGGGAGTTGTACTTGCCATAGAGCGTTGTGTGGAATCAATCATGTTATGTTGTGTAATTACAATTGGGTTGTTAAGTTATAGGAAAACGGGTCAGTTTGACCCGAGGACAACATGAGGTTTAAATAAGAAAGTTCTGGGGCGCCGGGCTTGCTCACCTGGTGGAGCATCTGCCCCATGAGCAGGGGCACAGTCCTTGTAGCAATGGCCGCAGATTCAACTCCGACCGGCAGCTCTTTGCTGCATGTCATTCCCTCCCTCTCCCCCCCATAATCTTTCACAGTAAACAAAGGTATGTTACTTTTATAAACTCATCGTTGACATTTGGTTTCACACGGCTCCCTCGGATGCCTTGTGTTTGTTTGACCCATCCACCAATGTTAACGATCCAGTTACCAACAAAACAACTGATATCACCTAGGTTTTTAGAAATGCATGGTCTGTGAGTTAATTTAATTAATTTGATTTAATTGAATTTAATTTGTTTATTAATCCCCAATGGGGAAATTACAATTTACACTCTGTGTACACACTTTGTTAGTAATCACACACAGTCCTGAAATACACACACACACATGCTCAGGACCTATACATGCGCTAATGGAGAGATGTCAGAGTGAGTGGGCTGCCAGCTGAACCCGCGCCCTGAGCGGTTTGGGGGTAAGGTGCCTTGCTCAACAGCACCTGGCAGTGCCCAGAAGGTGAAGGGGCATCTCTCCAGCCACTAATCAACACTCCGTGCTTTTTGGTCCATATGGGGACTTGAACCAGTGACCTTCCGGTTCCCACCCCAAGACCCTACATGGACTGAGCTGCTGCCACCGAAGGTTAAAGGTCCCATGGCATGAAAATGACACTTTTCAGAGTTTTTTAACATTAATATGAGTTCCCCCAGCCTGCCTATGGCCCCCCAGTGGCTAGAAATGGTGATAGGTGTAAACCAAGTCCTGGGTATCCTGCTCTGCCTTTGAGAAAATCAAAGCTCAGATGGGCCTATCCTGAATCTTGCCCCTTTTGAGGTAATAAGGAGCAAGGTTATCTCCCCATTCTCTGCTTTGCCCGCCCAGATAATTTGGCCCACCCATGAGAGAGAGACATTATGGCTTTCAAAGGATCAAGGCCACACCCCCAGCCTCCACCTTGCCCCCCTCTCTTTCCTTCTCAGAAGCTACAGACTCAGAAATGGAACGTCCTAAGGAAAGCTCATTGTGGGACTGGCCCTATTCTGCACCAAGGCTGAATTTTGGGAAAAAGACATCAGATACAGTATTAGGGGACCACTAAGGCCTATATAAAAGAGACATCAGATACAGTATTATGGGACCACTAAGGCCTATATAAAAGCACCATGTCATGGGACCCTTAAGCTCCATAACTCCTTTAAGGTCCATAATTGAAACTTTCTTGTTTCTTTCACATTTTCCACACATTGTCACATTTTGTATGTTTAAAAAAATATATTTTTGTCCAACCTTGACCAAGTCTGGACATTGGAAATATCCGAAACTACTTGAGGAAATAACAGAAACTATCCGTGAGGGAAAAAAAAATATTTAAAGTGAACTGACCACACCACCTTCACCAACCTTCCCTGTCAACTTTAATTCTTTTCAAGCTTCTGTTAGTTGATTTGGTGAATTCTCCGTGTTGCATGAAGAAGTATTACTCCTAAATGCAGATACACAACTTTCAACTTTTGGTTTGGTACGTTTTGGTTTAACTAGTAAGTTCGCAGCAAGAGCTAAAAAAATAAAGAAAAGTAAAAAATAAAGTAAAAATACATAAAGAAAATAAAATAAAAGTGTCCCAGAGACAACAAGTTTTGAACCAGGAATCCCCAATGCTTTAGTAACGTGTTCAAATGATGAAATCCACATGATTCTCATGTGTTGAGAATGTGTTTTACATTTTGAAAGACATTTAGTATGCACATGTGTTGAGCTCCAATCCTGCCTGCAATTTAAAGTACTTTCTGAAAGCCAATGTATCGGCAAAAAGCCGCAAATAAGCTTCTAAAGCACTTATCTCCCACACTCACTGGGGCTAACAGGTAAACTATTTAAGGTATTAAGATTACGGCATAAAGCCTTAATATCAAGTACTGCACCAAAATTCAAAATGGGCAGAAGAATGTCTGAAAAGCTTAGTGAAAGCTACATTTGAGTAGAAACATGAGTAGATACTTTTGAATAGATACATTTGAACAAGTTCAAAAGTGCAAGTGTTAACAGGTGCAGAGGTAGTGGGTTCAAGTTGATTGTTGAAAGCCAGTGCGCTTAAAAAACGCACAGATGAAGCGAGTTTAGAGGGAGAACTCAAGGCAACTACAATTTTTATTCTCATGTGGCCCTGAGATTTTGAAAATGATGGAAGTGTTTTGAAGTAGATGGTATCCAGCAGGCGCAAACCAGATAATAATTTTTTCTGCCGCTGCTGTGCACATGTCCTCTCTATGATGAAGCAAACGCACAATGTCATTGGGCCAATTGTACTTCAAATTCTGCTGTCATGACTGACCTCTGTTCCCGTCTGGCTCAGTTGCTGTTGATAGTTGGGAGAGTCATGAAGTGCCAGGTGTAATAATAATAAAGAGAAAAATTTGATTAAATGGGAAAAGGAATGCAGAAAGTAAATGAATGGTTGCCTGATGGAATCATGAAGTGTTGCTGCTGGATGCAGGGAGTTTTTCCAATGAAATGGAATTTCGCATTGGCAGACCTTTCTGCACAGCGTTGTGTCATTGCCAGTGTTGGGAAGGATACTTTCAAAACGTATTCCGTTACAGAATACACGCCCAAAAATGTAATTCGTAACGTATTCCGATACTCAATATGAGTAAGGTATTCTGAATCCTAGGATAACTTCTGCATTGAGTTGCATTTTATAAGAGTAGGAATGCGGCCATCAAATACTGCTTACTCAACATGTCTATTCTGTATTCTGGTGAGTTCTTCTGTTTTAACTGGCTCAATGTGTACATGAACAACCAGATACATTTTTGTATTTGTAGTCTTGAACTGCATAGCCTACTACAAAAATCTAACTGCAGTCTTGCTACCACAAGCTCATTTTAGCTAACGTCTTTCAACGGCTCTTGGGCGAGTAAATCAGCACATAGAAGAATATAAATTTGTACGCCAACTAAGCAGGTACCTGATACAACTATAAAATAGCAAGGTGACCAGTGAAACTACAGCCGACGACTAGCCTTGGCTAATTAATGAAACATTTAGATGCTCCAGGTTGGAGGTGGAGTAATTTGAACGCTGAAAGCAGGTTGGTTGCTGGTAAGCAGAGGTTGCACTGCACAGCCATATTTTGTCTCTTTGTTCTTTCTTTAATGTGAAATTTTGTTTCAGTTTCCAAGATAGAAAGGCATTCCTGATCTGGCTCTGTTATGTCGGATCTCTGCCTCTCACTGATCACGCAAAAAGTTAATTTTTTTGTTTTCATATTGGGGCTTCTGATAGTGAATAAACTCATGAAACAGAGAAGTATTGTCATGCAATCCAATGATTTCAACAATGTAACTGTATTCTAAACACCACCTACTTAAATTGTAACTGTTTACTCATAATTTTTATTCTGAATTTGTTCTGAACATTATTCTGTTACTCCTCAACACTGGTCATTGCTGGAGTATGATCTGGCTACACCGCCTATTTCTTCTGGGATAGTGGGAAAAAAAATGCTCTGGGTCGTTTGGATTTCTTTAAAGATCCCATGACAGGGTCCTTTTTGGATTCGTTTATATAGACCTTAGTGGTCCCCTAATACTGTGTCTGAAGTCTATTTTATATAGACCTTAGTGGTCCCCTAATACTGTATCTGAAGTCTCTTTTATATAGACCTTAGTGGTCCCCTAATACTGTATCTGAAGTCTCTTTTCTATATACCTTAGTGGTCCCCTAATACTGCATCTGAAGTCTCTTTTATATAGACCTTAGTGGTCCGTAATACTGTATCTTAAGTCTCTTTTATATAGACCTTTGTGGTCCCTAATACTGTATCTAAAGTCTCTTTTATATAGACCTTAGTGGTCCCCTAATACTGTATCTGAAGTCTCTTTTATAAAGACCTTAGTGGTCCCCTAATACTGTATCTGAAGTCTCTTTTATATAGACCTTAGTGGTCCCATAATACTGTATCTGAAGTCTCTTTTTCATAGACCTTAGTGGTCCCCTAATACTGTATCTGACGTTTCTTTTATATAGACCTTAGTGGTCCCCTAATACTGTATGGGTGGCCTTGACCAAAACCTCATAAAGTGACATTTTCATGCCATGGGACCTTTAAGGGCTGTCACTACAGGTGAATATATACAACATTTGAACTAATAGATATCGCCATGAAACTTCCCCAGCTGATCAGGTTTCTGAAATGTTTTTGTGCATGAGGATATATGTTGAGTATAAGCCATACAAGTCATGAGTCTCTCTGCCCTCTCTGGGCCGTGGCATCACAGGGAAATAATTACCAACTGAGTAAAAGATTCTCATGACCAAGAAGAGCAGAGACTACAATGGAGCTGTGTGGAAGGTAGGTTTTGCAATAAGTAAGAAGTAAAATTCAAGCCATATGGTGACCTTGCTCTCACTGCTTTCTGTGTCTGCGGAAGATGCACATGTCTCACATGTCTCGAGTAATAGACACACCATGTACCATTTAACAGCAGTACATACATTTGATAAACAGAATGCAACCATAAAATGTCCCACATAGTAACAAACTGTTGTTTCGGCCTGGGAGCGAGGAGAGCAGAGGTATTTCATGGCATTGCGCGACTTTGCTTTAACGATCTCATGAGAAACCAAGATGTCTGGACTACATCCAACTGATAACAACGATGATGAACAAGGATGGGGAAGAAAGCATGCTGGAGAGAATAAAGAGTGAGGTTTTATGTTAGTAGGGAGCCCAGATCCAGAATGAGACCAAGGTGTTGTTACTGAAGATATGTTTGAGATATTAATGTCTTTTTTTCCCATGAGTGAAAGTTAGGTGGATTTTTGTGAAGATGAAGATCGGGATTGTTCCAAATGCATGATGGTGCAAGAGTGGTGTGCGTGATTTTGTGGAATTCCTACCCGGTGTTTGATGGAATGACTAAAAATTGAAATGACATCTGATATATCAATTTCCTTTTTTCTATGGCTATCAATGTGTGGTCTGACTGGTTGTGATGAATGCACTTAGGTATGTATTGGAGTTGATTCACCAGGAAATAATGGAGAAAGTGTGGGGCTTTGAGTTGACAGTTTGATCCAAGTTGTCTTCAGTATTTTGGCGATGATGATTTTAGCGAGTAATGTCACTTTATTGGCAAATATTGGTAAGTTCATCTAGTGTTAGAGATCATTATTTATTGTTTTGAGCAGTGCGTTGACGTTTCGATTGAACAGTCCGGAGGATATATGAACAAACCTGTTTCTCTGGAATCTCTGTGGTTGTTTTGATCTTTTTTTTGCTGTGTCAGTGAGCAAGGTACTATTGAAAACACATGAATGAGCCACACTGTTCAGTTTATTTTGGCTCCATACATCGTCCTGCTGCCCCCGAAAACTCACTAGAGCACCAAATGTTGATTAATCCATTACTGAAAAAAAGCCAAAATAAACGAGCATTCCCTTTTGTTTGAGAAACATAATTACTTTCTAAAAAGACATGAAACTATATATTTGTTCAATCATTGTACAAGATGTTGGGAACCAATGGACGATCACACAGACTATCACAAGTTTTGGTCTTTTCATGGAATGTATTAACTATAAGAAACTTACAGTAACTAAAAATACATATATATATATACAGTATATATTATATACATATATACAGTATATATTATATATATATATAATGCAAGGCCTTTTCGTTAAAGGAGGCCAATGTGGAGGACTAAATACAACATTTTGAGCAACCATAAAGCTACCTGTATAAAAGCTATAGAGATTAGGCTGGATTGCTCAGTTGGTAGAGTGGGCGCCCGTATGTAGAGCTTTGCTCCTCAACGCTGTGGGCCCGGGGTTTCTTCAGCTGTCCTTGTTGTGGGTTGGGGTTTTGTTGGGTTTGTTTTCCCGTTTCTGCCTCCCTGTGAATGTCTGTGTTTTCCCCGGTCCCGTGTGCTTGGTCCTGTCTCATCCCCCCGGTAAGGGTCTGTATGTTTCGCATTTTGTTTTATTTTGAAATCTGTTTTCTGTCCTGTCTCTCCTCCAGGCTTGCTCCCCGTGTTTTCCCGCTCCTGTGATTACCTGATGTTTCCCACCTGTTTCCCCGCCCTCTCGTCACCTGCCTCTTGTTGTCTAATTACCTGGTGTATTTTAGGTCTGTGCTCCCCTTGTGCTTCGTCTGATCATTCTGTCTTGTCAGCCCTCCTAGTCGGTGTGTTCCTGCCCGTCTCCTCATGTTTCCCTGTGGATGTCCATGCCCAGGCACAGCCTCCGTGTTTTCCCCGTAAGTCTGTTCCACGTCGGAAGTCTCATCCTCCCTGTTTCGACCCCTGCCTTCTGTCTGGATCTCTGTTTGAACTTTATTCCCCCGTGCCTGTCTCCTGTGTTCTTGGAACTCCGGCTGTTGCTACCTTTTGTTAGACTGTCTAAATAAAAAGACTCTGTTTAACGGATTATTCTGCCTCCGTGCTGCATTTGGGTCCTCCCCCCCCCCCCCCCCCCCCCGCATCCGTCACAGTCCTGTCATTAAAGGCCTAAAATGCCCCCCCCCCCCCAAAAAAAAAACTATAACCTATAGAGCTCAACAGTGACCGCCAACCTTTTCAACGGCTCTGGTTCTGGAATTATTTTTCACCGTTCAATATCTCCATTGAGGTTTCATTAAGTGCTCATATGAAGAGTTTTAAGCCTGGAACCCCAGATGAATTGTGACCATAAATTGATTCAACGCAAAAAAACATTTTGAAACTGGCGGAAAAAAAAAGGTACAGGACTGTGTGCAGAAACACTCATGGTACAAGCTCGCTCTGGCTGGATTTCATGAATGTAACGTGTTTTTCTTAAAACAAGGTTGAGTTCATACGGATGTCTAGTTTTTTTACAGGAGCAGAAACATTGGTTTCACAACCTCGTAGCACATGGTCGGTCTACTTTGGGAGGTTTAGACATTATGTCTAATAATCAATATCCTTATGGAGAAAATTAACATGATTTTTACTCCCAGAAATGTTATCAAAAATCTTGTTCTTCGGTGCTGTAGAGGTCACTATGTGTTCTTTCTTCTAAGCCGGCCTAATATAACCTACATCTAATTAAAATTCTACAATATATATATATTATATAATATGCTGGCCGGTTCCTGAGGTCCTCAACCCCTACTTATCATCAAAGTTATGTAAAATGCAAGAGATGAGATTTATGTTTTGACTGTTAAACAAGATTTTAGGTGGATTACACAGTTTATCTTACCGAGCTGCAGCAAAGCCCTCCCTGCTTTGCTCATAACAGATTATTATTGCAGGAAAGCAAGCATGAGAAACATAATCCAGCTCTGCTTTGATATTCTGATTTGCTGATTGTCAATAATAATTCTAGGGGTGCTCCAACAATTTAGTAGGCTGTTGATGTTGGGGGATTTTAAAGAGACGGATAAACATAAAGACAACGGTTGTCAAGTCAAAGCAGCAGAGGCCGAGATATTATGACCGCTACTGATCCTGCACCTCCCATAGTGCAACTCGGCATCGTCTTTCATTAGACCCCGTCTACATGTTTTAAACCCCAGGTTATCTTTTAAGATTTATTTTTTGTCTGTTATGTGTATTTTATTATTGTGCTATATGTTATAGGATTTTCTCTTGTATTTACAATAATAGGCTGTTATGTAAAAAAAAATAAAAAATTAACTGGCAGTTAAACCCGTTTTCATTCAAAACGTGACTTATGATGAGTATTTACTATCTGTGATTATGTGTGATTAACTGTACTGCGCTGTCATGCAAAAATGCATTCCTGTCAATGTGAGGAAAAATAAGATGTGACAATGCTTTCAAAAGGTTTTGATTCACGGAGGACATTGAAAGCTTCACCAAATAGTTTCTGATTATGGTCAGCGATGACAAAAGTCACAAGTTCCAACCTTTTATTCTGATTATTTACATGTGTTGTGAAGGCCTTTGGCACCCTCTCAGTGCAGACAGAGGAGTCCGCATCACCACCTTCATTGCACAGTATGCACATGTCAATAATACCAATAATAGTAACAGCAAAGCCTATTTAACATCAGCATGTACAAATTAGACATGAACAATAAGAGAAAAACCCGGGAAGAGGTAGGGAGTAGGGAGGAGGGAGAAGAAACAGGAGGAGTAGAGAAAGAGAAGTAAGAACGGAGGAGAAAGAAAGCCTACATCATCCTCTGAAGCTAAACAAGAGCTCGGATTGGTTAAAAAAAAGAGGCAAATTCCCCTGAGCTTCTTATTCAGTGAATAGTAAAGTCAAAGAGAATCAAATCAAATCACCTGCCATATCTTGGTTGATCTATTTAACACTTTTGACTTAATATTGTCGCATGACGCTCACCTTTACATGAACTAATGTCTAAAAAAAATGTGTAAATCACCCATTTTGAATGATATCGCTCCATTACAGGAAATGGGCGTTATCAGTGGTTATCAGAGTCATAGATATGGGTGTGAAAACACCTACTAGTAGGTTCACAAGTCCGTTGTCCCCTATTCATATAGTAATGGTTCCTGTTAGCCTGGTCAGGACGCCTTGGCGTCCCTTTTTAATTCATAGAAAATGTGTGTGTAATTCAGGCCTGTGTGTAATAACAACAGAGTGAAAACATTGTAATTTTCACTTGCGGGATTATTAAAGTATATTATTATTATTATTATTATTATTATTACTACTACAGTATCTTCACGAGGAGTTTCTATCTTTTAATAATCCCTACCATTGTTGGTCTTACTTAATATGTCATCTTTCTGCACCGTGAGTGTGTACAGACACAGGTGGGGGTTCCAGCGAACAAATGGAGTAATACCAATAATGCTAATAATAACTTGTGTGTATTAGCACCTTTCATGAGGGTGTTCGAGAGGGATGGGGCTGCAACACTAAAGGCTCCAAAGGGCCAGAGTCTGGTGTGTGGAATGGAGAGCAGGCCAGCGTCTGAAGACCGCAGGTTTCAGGGTGGGGTGTGTGGATGGAGGAGGTCGGAGAGGTACAGTGGAGCCAGGACATGGAGGGATTTGTGAGGAGGAGGATTTTGTAGTTGAATCGGGAACTTGATTATTAGCCAGTGAAGGTGGAAGAGGGTTAGGGTGATTTGCTGTCAGGTCTTGTTTTGGGTGATGACCCTGGCAGCAGAGACTTGGACATGCTGGAGCCTTTCTAGGGTTTTGCTGGGGACCCCAGACAGGACTCCATTGTAGGGACCTACCGCCTCATATCTATGGTAGTGATAACAACTGATGTGGGTGTGAACACCTGCTGTGATGGCTGATTATTCATGGGATTATAACAAGTATATACAAGGATGTGCAATTTACAAAATAGTCAACGTAAAGGTGAACTTCATTCAGATCCCATTTTGGATTCTAACTTGTTTTCACTCTCATATCCGGACTGGCATGCAGCTACTCGCCTCTCTATACTCCTACTAACTTCTTCTGGAACTCTTAAGTTTGTACAAATACTTTAATTTGGGAAATACTGTCTGTTTACTTTCTTGCCTTTGAGAAGGTTTCCGTAAATCACTTTGAATTAGTTGTGAGCACATGAACTGTCATGATCAAACTCAAGTCAATGTGCTTCCCATTCTGTCACAAAGGAAAGGGTAGAACAGGAAAAATAGTGTTGAAAGAAGACAAGAGAAGAACAAGAGGATAGTACACACGACATTAATCAAGACCTATGTAAATCCCTTCGGATGTTACTCATTACAATGAGAGAGGTTCAGGAAGAGGAAAAACAAGAGGGGAGGTAAGGAATAAAAGAAAAGAATCAAAGAAAAGAAAGAAGATAGAAGCGAGACAGAAAGAGGAGAAAGTTGAAAAGAACAAAAAGAAGAGAAAGGGAGGAAAGAGGCAATAAAGGAACAGATGAAAAAAGCAAAAGATGATATGGAACAAGGATGAAGCCGGGATGAAAGGGAAACGCAGTGAAGAATTAATGGAAGGAAAGAAGAAACAGGGAAAAAGGATGAAAATTGAAGATGAAAGGAAGTACAGATAAAAAAGGCTGAACTAAGAATAAAGCAGAGGTGTCAGAAAGGGAAGGAGACGGTATATACTTGAAGAAGAGAAGAGAAAGGAGGGCAGGATGAACTGGGGAGAGGAAGTAAAGTAAAGAAGATGAGATTGGAAGGGAATGAGGAAAAGCAGAGAGAGAGAGAAGGCTCTTTTCAGGGACAGATTCACATTATGAACAGTAACAAAAAACTCCTTCCATCTGTTTTTAACTGAGCATACAACACAGTGGCAACATACTAAGGACTTTAACACTTCCAACATCACCTTTCCTGCCTGCTCACAGAAAAATAAATCACCCCACACATTTTTATTATTTGAAAGTTACTGCTGTAAGTGCAGTGACTGGTGTTAGATGCCGAACAGGAAACGTAATTACACAAAAAAAGAACAATTTTTGGAATACCAATATTTGCAGGTTGTGTGTCTTCTGGGTTAGAATTTCAAACAATCACACTCATCAATGATGAAGAAAAAAAGAGGAAAAAAAAGAAATACTCTAATTGATAACTCGTAACAGTTCCAAGTCTCTTTGATGCTGACTTTTATACTGAAATGAACTGAAGATGGTAATGTCTGAAATGTAAAAACACCAGCAGTAAATGCCGTTAATCCCCGGCGATGTTTTTCTTTTCTTTTCACGCAATACATTGGCACGTCATTATAATTTTTTCGAACCCCTGTACTCTTACACAGAACGCAAATATTATGTGGTAATAAAGCGAACTGATTATTATTATTTTTTTAAACAAGGTAGATTTTTCTGAACTTTTGCGACGCGAATAAAGACATCAACCGATCACGTTGTGATGTTTACATATGAGGATCATAATATAACATAATATAATATAATATAACAACATGGAGGCTGCTGTCCAAACCACAGACTGTACAGACGGCAAACTTTATTACTCCTTTCAACCTGGACAAAGGCAGCATTTACCCGAGCCAAGCTGGACTCTCTGTAACCAGTCTTGCTAGTATTGCAAGTCCCACAATGAGCTTTCTTAGTATGCGCCATTTCTGAGACTTTGGCTTTTGAGGAGGAGAGAGTGGGGTGGGGGGGGGGGGGGGCAAGGTGGATGCTTGGGGTGTGGCCTTGACCAACTGCCACTTTGCTCGTTTGAAAGCCATGATGTCTCTCTCTCTCTCATGGGTGGGCCGAATTCTCTGGGTGGACAAAGCAAAGAAAGGGGAGGTAACCTTACCCCTTATGACATCATAAGGAGCAAGATTCAGGATCGGCCCATCTGAGCTTTCATTTTCTCAAAGGCAGAGCAGGATACCCAGGGCTCGGTTTACACCTATCACCATTTCTAAACACTGGGGGGCCATAGGCAGGCTGGGGGAACTCATATTAATGTTAAAAAACGTCAAGGGAAATGTTCATGCAATGGGATCATTGAGAAAGATGTTCTGTTTGGATGAGTTACCGCATTATCTTGTTGTTTAATTCATTGGATTAGAGCTGGGCAAAAATTAAGTATCGTCATGGATGTTTCAATTTTAAGTGGTATAGTTTTGTGGTGGTAGGTTACACTTATAAATTGATAAAAATGTGTTCTTATAGTTTTTGATTTAAACATTGAAGATATTATTAAGATGTAGCGCAGAACAATGGATTATAGTTCATTGCATTCAAAGGTACTGTAACATTTCATTTTTTGTGTCCTTATTTCTAAATTATTTCCTAGGAAGCTGAAAAAAATCTGTCTTTCTGTGCAGCATGCTATAACCGGCCAATAGCAATGTGAGCCAATTAGCACAGGAGGATTTCCCAAAAAGAAGAAAATGTTAATTAGAAGCGTTTCCATCAACTGGTTTAGAGCGAATAAACTAGACTACGCAAAGCGCAGTTTGGTCACAAGTTGACATTACTGTGCAGAATACAGGGTTGTGCCAGAGACATTTGGTGTCAGCAAGACAACTGTACACCGCTGTGTAGGCGTGCAGGGCCATACGATTCAAGCTGTTGAACCAAATCGTCGATTTACCCGACGTGGTTGAGGCACAGGCTATAATGCACCGCACCTCCACCACGCACCTTGTGCCACAAGGGTCCGGCGCACTGGATGGGAACCAAATCCCATGTGATGGATATCGGGACTATAGTCATGTGAGTTACACGTTGACTATGTGACCAGCCCCTGATCATGATTTGGTAGGATATCATAGAATTGAAGTGCAGAAGTTTTCGTACAAAATCATACAGCATGGACTCCTTAATGAGACTGCCTTGATCAGTTGAACACTGTTTCCAGTTTGCCCGCAATTACTAACAATATAACTTTGTCTTGGAAATTATTTGGAAATAAATCTGAAATGATGTACCCAAAAAATAAAGTGTTTCCCATCATAGATTAATTTGATTATTTTATGTGATTCAGTCTATTGTTGACATTTTGATTGAGATATATATACACATATTATATTATATATATATATATATATATATATATATATATTATACTGTATATATAACAACACTGTAAACATCATGAAGCCCAGCCCTACAGTGCATTGTCAGTTTTCATTAAAGAATTTGCACAAACAAGGTTTTGACAGTATTGTCACCCGTGTTGTTGAAAGTCCGCTTAATCAGCACATGATGTTCTGATGACCTCCACCTTTCCCAAATGTAATTGCTACTCTGTGTGGGGTGTGTGTGTGTTATGGTGGGGGGGGGGGGGGGGGGGGGGTGTGTAAAAAGTGTTGCTTTAAGATGGATGTTTTGACAACAGCCTGCTGTTTTACCATCTCTCTGCGGCTCTGACGCACCATCAAATCTGTCTGTCTCTGTGCATTTCTTTCATCTATGTGTGTTACTGAGTGTAACTCATCTTGTTTATGATGTGTTATGGCAGTATCCTGCTGTTTTAGTATTTTCCTGTGGCTCTGACAATGTGTCAAGTCTGTCTCTCTACTGTGTGTTTGTACGGATGTGTGTGAGTGCGTGTGTCCGGCTCCCTGCTGTTTGATTGCCTTCTGTGCTGTAATCCAGGTCTCTTTCTGTCCTCGGCGCGCTCAGTGTCTTTCTCTTTCTCTCTCTGTCTGTCTCTTCCACCACAGTCCACACTACCTGGAACACAGAGGACAAATCATTAACACTAGAAATCCAATACGAGCGCATGGAAACATAGACATAGACTACATAGACAGATGTCTTCTTCTGAACAGGCCAGCGGCTCTGTGAGGCCGTGTTTAGGCACAGTGTTTCTTTGAGCTACACACTAATGTTAGAAATGCTCACAATTACAAGGTTAATATGCTGATGCTCAGAAGTTTTTTTTTTTTTTGCATTTTACCCATCTTAGCTTAGAAAGTTAGCATGCTTATATCAGCCAATTGGCTCTATGGAAAAGTCAGGGGAAAAAACACCGTTTCACAATTCATTACAACAAGAACCTGTCTTGCGTGCACCCAATTTCATGGCAATACATCCAATATTTGTTAAGAAATTTCACTCCAAACTAGAAATGAATACCTCATGTTGCCACTAGAGGAAACGTCAGGGATCATCACAGTCAACAGAATACATCATCTGGGAACCTTGCTTGTCTGAACCAAATTTCATGGCAATCAATCCAATTGAGATTTCAAGCAGCGAAGACCATTCAACAGACTGACGGCCCAACGTTGCCGACCAAAACAGGTGAAAGCAATGAAGTAAAAGATGAAGATGTATAGTGTAGATGCAATAATACAAATTGCTATTGTCTGAAATAATAATAATAATAATAATAATAATAAAAATAATAATATTAATTCTCATTGAAAAACCAGTCAAAGTGTTTGTGCATCTGTTTGTGACGGTCCCCCTGTGTGCGTTTGACCTTGTTGCTGTGATAAATAAATACAACTTTTTGCATTATAGATAGATAGATAGACAAATAGATACATAGACAGATAGATAAATAGACAGATAGATAAATAGAAAGATAGATAAATAGAAAGATAGATAAATAGACAGATAGATAAATAGACAGATAGATAAATAGACAGACAGACAGATAGATGAGTTAATGATACTATTCTTAATCTTTTTCTTATTATTTACTTGTTTGCCAATGTGTAATTGTTATTCTTGAACGTGTGTGTGTGTGTGTGTGTGTGTGTGTGTGTGTGTGTGTGTGTGTGTGTGTGTGTGTGAGACACAATATTTACGCAATAGAATACGCAATAGTTCCAACGCATGAAGTAAGTTGAGGAGACAATATAGTTGCAGCATGTCACTTCTTCAGTTAAAACCTGTTTTTACATTTACATCTTATGTTTGCATCACACAAGACAATACATATTCATTTATTTCAGACTTTTGAGGTTCCGGTAGGTGTATTTTCTCACCTCTGGAAGAACGAAAATAAATGAAAATAATGAACTATTTCTTTAATATTTTGCAACAAAGGAGAAGGAAGAGACAAACCCTGGAAACCTTCCAAGCAAAGCTGAAACATTTTCAAATATTTGAGTTTGAGGATTTGCAGATTTATTTTTATTCCCTTGGACCTCATGCGCTGTGGAAATAGCACTTGTGTTCTGTAAATCATGCCTGCTGGGTTTAAAATACTTAATACTTGAAATACTGAAATTCCTTTAGATAGATTTACTCACTTGCACGTTTTTCTCCAGAGGGGATTGTTTAAATTGAAACAAACCCAATGGTCATGGTCTTGTTCGCAGCTTCAAATCAAACCATAAGTGTAAATTGACAACTACAGCCTTGATTTCCCAGACCTGCAGTATCATTAGTATGTCAATGTTACATTTATTTATACAGCACATTCAAACAACTGTGGTCGACCAATGTGCTGAGCAAGACAGAATATCAAATTCAAAATGAGCACAAAAAATACATAGTTACAAAACGCCTGAAACACGACGCATTAAGAGACACCTGACACCAGCACTCAGCTAGGAACAAAGGCAAGAGTAAAAATGTGTGTACTTAGCAAGGACTTAAAAGTACATATAGTCTGCACCCTCTGAATATGGACGGCTATTCCACAGGATGGGAGCTTGATCCCCTCTACCTCTTGGGCTGAATCCCATTCCTTCGTCTTACCCCTACCCCTTACCCCTTCCCCTCGTTTCTAGCTTTTGAGACATCCAAAAGAAAGTGGTTGGTTGAACTCAGTGTTCTGACTGCTGTGTAGTGACGTAAAAGTTCAGCCAGATGCAAAGGGGCCAAAGCATTTAAAGCCTTGAAGACAAGCAATAAGATCTTAAAATTGATCTTGAAACGTACAGGAAGCCAATGAAGGGAGGCCGAGGTGTAGTGACAGGTGTTATATATGTTCCCATTTTCTTGTACCAGTTATTCTGTACAAACTGGAGCGGATTTAGTAATGACGCTCGACCCCCAAGTATTAAGAGTTGCAGTAGTCTAACCGAGACCTCATGAAAGCATGGATAACTTTCTCAAAGTCTTTAGGACTTTAGTGTAGGTCCAACAGACTTAAGGACTCCTTTGTCCCTCCTCTCTCGGGGGGAGGAGGAAAAAGGGCAAAGAGGACAGTACATCTGGACTCACATAAATACCTGGACACTTTAACACTCTAACACTTGACTTGACACTGACACTTTATGATTATGTTTTTTTTTTATAGCCAAAGGCTTTTTTTTAATTATTATTATTACTGTTATTACTGTTATATTTATACTGTCTTCCTCTTTTTTCTCTCTATACTGTAATCTTCTTGCTAAAAACTGCTGCTGGAAGTTTCATTGTCCTTGCTGGAGTCATCCCAAAAGGATTAATAAAGAGAAGTCTAGGTCTCTAGGAGAAAGATTGGCCTTCGCCTTTGCCAACAGTCTCAAATGGAAAAGCTGGATTTGACCACTGGACTAATTTGCTCGTCAAATTTGAATAAACTATCAAAGATAACACAGAGGTTCTTGACAAAAGGTCAACTACGAGAGGCTAAACGGCCCAAGGCACCAAGAGTGAGAGAGTGCCTTGGGCAAGAGGGCAAGAGGTTGTTTACTATCAACAATGAAAAAACAACATATGTATCCTATTAATAAGTAATGTCTGTGTGATGTATGCCCTGTGGCCAGTGTTGGGACGTTGCCAAGTATATTTACTCACTGAAAAAAGGGAGATGGTGGGTTGTTCAATTTAAAAACATGCATTTAATGCATTCTTCACAAATCATTTATATTTCTCTTTCAAACATATTTGAATCTTGTATCATTCATTTTTTCATTTGATATGAACCTGATGTCAAGTTAACTGCAGTGAAAACACTATAAAAGGGTAGAAACCTTTGGAGTTGAACTGTATGTAAAACATAAAACTGAACATTACAGTATGAAATCATAATTGCAATGTAAATTAAAATGGTTGGTTTAGGTTTTCCCCTGATAAGCCATTCCTCCCTGAGCTCGAAAAACTGTCACAGAAACCACTGGCTCATGTTTTTACAGTCCTTAAGTGATGGATTATTTCTGAGACAATTCATGGTACAGCTACATTTGTAAGTGTGACACATCTAGAATGTCTAAAAACCTGTACATCCTTTGGAAAAACATGAAAAAAGGAAAACAATCATCCTGTAGAGCCTACACCCTATGTTGTATCTAAGTATTCTCCAACTGTCTTCATCATTCTGAAACCAGAACTAAACAAATGTGGCTTTTCCCTCCCGACACCTAAAAAGAGGCAAACAATTGTCTTATGTGTCTTTTTTGAAGTTACTTAACATAGGGCGTTCGGCATCAACAGAACTACTAATCTTGAAACTTGTTCGTGGTAGAGTTCACGGAATTAATGACAATATATCCGTAACAGAAGAGTTTCAGTCGAAGAGACAGCGGGGAAATGACAGTTTTTTTTAAAGTTTTTTTTTAAGGTTTTTTTTTTTTTTTTATTAAAGTAAAGATTCAGGAGATTTTAAGAAAACGTTCGTAGACAACATTGTGAAATGGAACTAGTTACGCTAAGGCAACAAATATACTTACTACGGAGAGTTAGGAAAACATCAGGATTTGGCCTACGTAAAACTACTAAAATCAGAACATAACTAGGTCCGAATTCCTGACGAAGTAGGTCTGAAAGTTAGTTAATTTGTGTGTGTGACTGTTGACTTTTTCACACAGGACACGAACCCCGGTGTCCTGAGGGAAAGTCCTGTGCCTGTTTGACCCATTACCCATGCCCAACTCTCTCTTGATGCAGATTTTGGCACTCTTATACTTTGTCAATTTCCTTCCTCCTTTGCTCCTGTGATATACGGCCTCGACTGCCTATTACATCTTTTACCCAGCTGAAAGTGCACCCGTAACTCTAAGAGTCGTAATTCTTTCAAATAGGAATGCACAGATGTCATACATATACTTCTGAATTCAGGACAACTTACTCTTTACAGTGATAGTGTATATTTGATGTGACGGCCTAACTCGGGGTTTAAAGGGAAATGTCTGGACAACTAGGGAGGGTTGCCAAGACATTTGGTACACTATTTTCCTCCATATTAGTTATAATAACTTTGGCGATCCCTTGTCTAGTGCCAATATTGGAAGACAATTTTTATTCATTCAATACTTTGGTTTATCACTATATATCTGTAAAAAAATGCTGTCCATCAGTCTCAGTTGCACTTTGGGTTGAAGGGAAAATATTATATAGCATTTTCAGGGTGTTACTTGTATTTTGTGTTTGAACATGTGTGTTAAAAACCATTAAGCCCATGGCTGCTGCACCTGTGCTCACCCTTTGTATGAGATGCTCTGTCTCTTAAAGCCCTCCTCCCAACAAAGCCCTGATTGGCCAGATTCTTACTGGAATCTGAACTCCGCCGCAGCCTTGCTGTTGTATCACTAGTTGAAGCTGGAGCTACTGCAAAGTATTAAATGGTATAGTAGGGCTTGTACTGTGAAATATCACCAGTAAAGGCTTCTAAACCAAATACTACACAACCGGACAGGTCCCAGCAGTAATTTGACCCCGAAATGGGGAGAAATAACCAGTATTGGCAGCCAAGATTACAACTATCTCATGTTATCATGCAGCTACTTAATAGTTAGGCACTAGACTTTACGGGACCGGTGTTTTTATCCAAACCACAATTTTTTTCTAATCTTATCTTGTGTTTTGGTGCCTAAACTTAACTGTTGTTGCCGCATGACATTGACATTTTGTCGGCTGAACTCAACCGCAACGGCCGCTTAAACGACCTGGGCATGAAGGTGCTCTGTAGCCGGCTCCCAGTAACCTTTTCCCGGCTATATTTTACTGTAAAGACCACTGAACTGTAACTGTAAAGACTGCTAAACTTAACTGTCATGGGACCGGTTGTCGTCTGACCTGCTAGCACTCGCCGTGTTTTTCTAGGATATCATACAAATATTCGTTCATGCGTTTTTGTACAATATCATACAAACCCGTTGATGAGAATGCGTTGATTTGCCAGAGCAATACTTCTCTGTCCTTTGATCATTGTCAAGTTATCATATAGCTGATATGAATGTAATAAAACGTGGAAAAGTGGTATGAGTCTTTAAACTGACGTTCACCTGACTGTGACCAAAGTTCAATCGTGTGTTTGTGTGTTCTACTGTGTTCTTAGTTTTATGCACTCATGGCAGAAACATGTATCCTGAACATCATATTTGTTCCCAACACTCTCTGCAAGGGGGCCGTGTGCTCAGGGTGCGATTTATTAAATACATAAAATAGAAGTATTTTAAAACTAAGTGAAGCGTTTATCAGTCTTTAGTTCCATAGAAAGACAAAATCTGAGCAGCAGTTGCTGGCTGTATTTAGCCGCTACAGAGCTCCAGGAAGCCGGCTACCAGTGGCAGTTGTTTAGCCGCCAATTGGTGACCGCGAGCCGGCTTCAGGCACCGCCGGATGACGGTCCCGTAAGGGGCCTTGGTAGTGGAGTTTAACCAGAAAACCGTGAGGATCATACGGCGATGACGGTTAAGTTTAGGCACAAAAAATGACTTGTTAAGTTTAGGGAAAAGGTTGTGGTTACAACACTCCCGCAACGTGAACTCCGCTCTTCGGCTTGGAAGCGCTGTGTTTTACGTCGTGTTATTTCATTTTGACATTATTTTCCATTGGACATTAAAGTTCATAAATCAGTGTTTTGGCATGGCTGGCCGATTGGCACTATCCATGTATTAAAAGGGGGAATTAATTCTTGCTTGTTTTGTTTTGTTGTGCATGATCACAAAACATCCCCCACTCTGCTTTTTCACAAATTGTGCCCTGTATGGAGCCAGGTTTGCTTCTTTATTACATGCGAGAAAATAAATGATCTGAGAGAAGAAAAAGTTTGAGAGGAAAAGTTATCACACTGATAGCAAAAAAAGCATTTTATGAGAGAAAAAAAAAAAAAATTTGAGAGGAAAAGTTTTCATACCAATAGCAAAAAAATAATATTTTAGACTAAAAAAAGTTTAAACATAAATTTAAATTTTTTAAATTATTTCTGAGGAAAAAAATCTCTCTCAAAATACTTTTTTAAACTCTCAAATTTGTTGCTATCAGTGTGAAAAAAAAATTCTCTCAAAAAAAAAGTCAAAACGTGACACAAAACGTTTTTCTTTGCTCTCGATGCAATTTTTTGCTCTTGTCTAGGATCTAGCTCCGTAGCCCTGTGTGTGCTCAATGCATAAACTGCTGTGGGCCACTTTTCCTGAAAAGACTATGACTTAAAAGCCCACTCGTACAATCGCCACCCACTAAAAGGGTTGGACATCAGGTCTGTGAAAGAGCAGCAAACACAGATGGACATGGCATTCCTGCTTTTCTGACGCAATCTTTAAAGACAAGACTAGAAAATCACCTGATATTTGTATAGCAGTAGAGTTACTCAAAATTCCAAAACCTGTTCCTTTAAAAGCTTTTAGACTTCTTGGTCAAGGAGGGTTAATATCTGCTAATGGAAAAGGCTTCCACTATACCACTTGCTTTTAAAAAACAATTAATTTGTCAGCATATAAATATCTAGCGCTCCCATGACAATTAACCAGTGCACCAGAGCAGGCCCTTACATCGCCGTACCTTGGTTTCTTCCATACCCAATATTATGCAATCTTTTGTAAAAACTACTTCTACGGCATTCAGTCCTCTCAGTCCAGCTGTTATTACATCTCTGAACAAGCCGTTCTCAGTCCTAACTTGTCAAATACTGACGCTTGGTCAGTGGCTCTCAGCGTCAGATATGTACAGGACTTGCAAGCGAGACTAATGACCCTCTGAAGAGCTCCGCTGTCTGCTGCTGAGCAGCCGGCGTAACACACTCAGCTGCAGGACGCCAGCACACTCTTGACAGAGGAGGAGTAGAAGGCCACCAGCAACTTTTCTCCCAGCCTGTTTTTCCCGAGCACTCTCACTCAGTGTAGTCACTGCTCTGGCTCGTTAACAATTGTAGTAATGTTCGCAGACAGAGGGGGGTCCCCCAAGAACCCCCAGGAATTTGAACCCTTTCTACAAAGTCCCTGTTGATGTAGAGTGGGCCAGGGTGTACTCTGTGCTTCCTGAAGTTATTTTTGCAGTGTTCAGTGTCAGGTTGTTTGCTGAGGGGTGCAGTCATAGGTGGAATGGACTCCGCACACAGCTGTGTGGAGAGCCGGCGCTGGGAGTTGGAGAAGAGGTGGGGGCCAAGTTTAACAATTTGTGGGCGGCTAGTACATCCCTGTTTGAATACAGTAATATTATCAGGTACAGAGGTCCAGCTTTATGGAACAGTTTTTTCTGCATCCCTTCGTAGTCACTCATTTAGGATAAATGATAAATAACAATCTCAAACAATTTGTGTTAATGGAGTACAGCACTATGCCAATAAAGATAGATAGATAGATAGATAGGTAGATAGATAGATAGATAGATAGATAGATAGATAGATAGATAGATAGATAGATAGATAGATAAATAGATGGATAGATAGATAGATAGATAGATAGATAGATAGATAGACGGATAAATAGATAGATAGATAGATAGATAGATAGATAGATAGATAGACAGATAAATAGATGGATAGATAGATAGATGGACGGACGGACAGACAGATATTGATTGATTGATTGATTGATTGATTTAATTTAGTTATGATACAGCGTATAGGCTAAATGCAGTGTAAATATGTCACTTGTAATTTTGAATTATTTTTCATTTCTTTAAATCTTTAAATATTTAAAAACAAACTATATGTTCATCTGCATATGTATTTATATATTTTTTCATCCCAACTTTGCATTTTATGTCATTGTATATTTTTTCACTTTTATTTTGTTTTATATGCACAAATGAAGAAATTATATAATAATAATATATGCAATATGTGTAAAATAAAATCATCTCCATGTGATCTGCTGTTTTTAGTTTTAAAGCTTTAGCGCGTAACTTTGTTATTAATGACCGTCCGTTACATTTAAGCCATTTCCAAGACATTTCTTCACGTCTTGTGGATTAGATTTATTTTTTCATGACAGAGACTTGGATGACTGTTGGTGAGTCTAGTGCTTTCTCTGAATTATTGCCGCATGACTGTTGTTATTTTAACTCCCCACAGATATTGGGCCAAGGAGAAAGAGTAGCGACTGGCTACAAGAAAGACTCTAACTGTAAATAGTTATGGCTAGAATCCACGCACACATGCTTTTAACTCAGCTTATTCGAGCTGGGTTGCTCTCACAGTGCTGTATGCAGCAGTCTATCGGTCTCCCAAATTTAAAAATTATTTTATAAATCACTTTGCCGGTCTTTTGGCTGAAATCATGCCTAAATATGACCGTGTCCTTATATTCGGGGATTTTAATATCCATGTGTGCTATCCTGACAAGCCAATGGCAAAAGACTTCTTATAGCTTATGGACTGTTTTAATTTTGTGCAACATTTGTCTGGACTTGATCGTTCAGATCTAGTAAATTTCAGACCAATATCTGAACTACCTTTCCTATCTAAAATACTTGGAATGTTGGTTTACAGTCAACTAATGGCTTATTTGGAAGAACACTCTTGAAGTCTTCCAATTTGGTTTTTAAACTCTGCACAGCACCAAAACTGCTTTTTTAAAGTATTTAATGATATATTTGGAGCTACTGACTCTGATGATTGGGTTGTTTGGTGCTTCTTGTTCTAACTTCTGCATTTGACACGGTAGAACATGAAATCCTGAAATCTTGTTTGGAGCAGTCGGTGGGCATCAAGGGCGTAACTCTTAGCTGGTGCAAGTCCTATTTGGAAGGTCACACTTTCTGTGTCAGCTGTGGGGACTCGATGTCCACCGCTGCTCCTCTCTCATGTGGGGTCCCACAGGGCTCAGTGTATGGCCCTCTTTTCTTCTCGCTCTATCTAAATGCTCCTGTTTGGTTCCATACTTATGAAGTATGGCATTCTATTCCACTGATATGCTGACGACAGCCAGATCTATGTGCCCCTTAAAAAGAGCAACTCTCTCGGACCACTGCTCAACAGCCTTGATGACACGAAGGCCTGGATGGCTTCTAACTTTTTAAGTTTTAATGAAACAAGTGATGGTTTTTGCTGTCCACACTGGGAACCCCTTTGTCAACCTGGGTCCCTTGGCTCAATACGTCAAGCCAACCATCACCAATTTAAATTGACTCCGATATTAAGCTTGACAAACAGATTGGGGCAGTGGTTAAAGCACTACGGCAGCTAGCCAAAATAAAGCAAGTTCTTACTAGGCAGCACTTTGAGAAAGTAATCCAAGCCTTTGTGACAACTTGGTTGGATTACTGTAACGCCCCATATGTAGGCGTCAGTGCCTCATCTGTTGCTCGTCTCCAGATGGTGCAAAACGCTGTGGCGCGTCTTTTAACTGGAGCACGTAAATATGAGCACATTACCCCTGGTTTAGCTTCACTGCACTGGGTGCCCGTATATTTTAGGATCCATTTTAAAGTTAACTGACTTGTGTTTAAATCCCTAAATGGTCTTGTCCCATCCTAACCTGTCCGAGCTGTTTCACCCCTCACAACTGCACCTGAGTGTCCCTAAAATGAAGCGGAAACCTAAAGGGGATTGTGCCTTTGCTGTGGCAGCACCAAAATTTAGGAATTACCTACCTCTGCCTATTAGACAGGCTTCCTCACTGTCTAATTTTAAATCTGTTCTTAAAACCCAACTTTTTTTATCCTCCGTGTCCTCCTTGGCTACTAGCAACTTTCTGTCGGAGGGGTTTGGGTGCGATCATTGAAGGCTTATATCATTGGGATGTGCTTATTGTCATTACTTAGAATTCCTCATGGGGGCGAGAGAAACTATGCACTATAGCTTTAAAATATTGAACATGACTGACACAAAGCATTTGATATTCATCCATCCTTGAAGTCAGGTTCAAATTATGAGAAGTTGAGGCTGATTTCCATCGGATTTGCCACTTCAAAAGCATGACACAGATTTCCACACATGATAAGGAAGTGCCAGATCATTTTAAGCCCGTTTCATATGTAGACTGAATGTCTCTGCTTTGATCTCCATGAGATCTTATTACCAAACTCAATTCACTTACTTTGCTGGCTCTTTCCTTTCGTACTTTAAATGTGTACATGTTTAAAAAAAAAAAAGAAAACAAACTAAAATGTGGCAGGAAAACAACTGCAATATGTCTTAAAGTAAAATACCAAAACGGTAAATACAAAGAGGAGATCTGGTCTTTGACTATAACAGGTAAGAGAGCGAGAGAGACAGACTGACCTTGTGCAGTGGTGCTCATAAGTTTATGAACCCATGCTAAAGTCAACTAAAAAGAGGAATACAAAAAAAAAAATCATCTTTTGGAAATTGATCTTAATGCCTTCATTTTAAAAAATTGGAAAAATCCAACCTTAAGGACACCAATTTTCTTTGTGAATGAATAATGTATCATAAATAAATAAATGTTATTCCCTAAAATACAGGGGGCATAAGTATACACCCCCCTATGTTAAAATACAGGGGCATAAGTATACACCCCCCTATGTTAAAATACAGGGGCATAAGTATACACACCCCTATGTTAAAATACAGGGGCATAAGTAATACACACACACCTATGTTAAAATACAGGGGCATAAGTATACACCCCCCTATGTTAAAATACAGGGGCATAAGTATACACACCCCTATGTTAAAATACAGGGGGCATAAGTATACACCCCCCTATGTTAAATACAGGGGCATAAGTATACACACCCTATGTTAAAATACAGGGGCATAAGTATACACACCCCCCTATGTTAAAATACAGGGGCATAAGTATACACACCCTATGTTAAATACAGGGGCATAAGTATACACCCCTATGTTAAATACAGGGGGCATAAGTATACACCCCCTACGTTAAAATACAGGGGCATAAGTATACACACCCCTATGTTAAAATACAGGGGCATAAGTATACACACCCCTATGTTAAAATACAGAGGCATAAGTATACACACCCCTATGTTAAAATACAGAGGCATAAGTATACACACCCCTATGTTAAAATACAGGGGCATAAGTATACACACCCCTATGTTAAAATACAGAGGCATAAGTATACACACCCCTATGTTAAAATACAGGGGGCATAAGTATACACCTCCTATGTTAAATTCCCATAGAAGCCGGCAGATTTTTATTTTTAAAGGCCAGTTATTTCATGGATCAGGATACTATGCACCATGATAAAGTTTATTAAAATAAATTAAAATATCAAACCAGCTATTAGGCTGAAACACTGAAATAACACCATGCCACTCTCTAGGTATGGTGAAGGGTGTGTGATGATGTAGGCCTATTTTGATTTTAATAATAAAAATCTGCCTGGCTCTATGGGAATTTAACATAGGGGTGTGTATACTTATGATATTTATATACAATATATTATTCATTCACAAAGAAAATTGATGTCCTTAAAGGTTGGATTTTCCCTAATATTTTTAATGAAGGCATTAAGATCAATTTCCAAAACGGGATTTTTCTATTCCTCTTTTTAGTCAACTTAAGCATTGGTTCCTAAACTTATGAGCACCACTGTAGTTTTGAATGCTCAAAAAGCAGCGTGATTTCATAAAGAAACACTCACCTCTCATGGGTGAATGGAGTCCATCTCTGATGATAGGCGACAGTTCTCCTGGACAAACAACAGAAGAAAAAAACAGACTCAGAACACACGCAAAAACATCCGTAATTATATTAATCCATTATGGTAATGTACAGTTTTGGCTTACATACGGGAGAGAGACAGGATGAATATTTCCATACAGATTTAGAAAAAAATAAAAAATAAATAACCCCTCTGTGTTGTGTTGCTTACATTTAGCGTATTATTTAAGCAGTTGCACATTTTGTTTTCCCATCCTGTATATATTTAAATATGTGTTATATTTTATTCTTATATTTTATTTCTATTATTATTATTATTATTCCATGTATACTGTATGTGTGTATATTTTTTACTAGTATCTCATTTATATTTATATTCTGTGTTGTGTGACTAATGTACGTGTGCTGCTGTAACACCGTAATTTCCCATTTTTTGGTATCAATAAATATCTGTCTATCTATCTATCTATCTATCTATCTATCTATCTATCTATCTATCTATCTATCTATCTATCTATCTATCCATCTATCTGTCTATCTATATCTATCTATCTAACCATCCATCTATCTGTCTATCTATCTATCTATCTAACCATCCATCTATCTATCTAACCATCCATCTATCTATCTATCTATCTATCTATCTATCTATCTATCTATCTATCTATCTATCTATCTATCTATCTATCTATCTATCTATCTAACTTTAGAGTAAAACCAGGCCTCAGATTAGAAGCATGTTAGTTTTACTCCCTGTGCAGCTGCTGTAGGATTTACCCTCCATACATTTTAACCCTTGTGTTGTCCTCAGGTCAAATTTGACCCGTTTTTTATTTTTTTTATTTTAATATGAGGAACTTGTGAGGAAAAAACGAGAAATTAATTGTTTTTGTAAAATGTAATTAAAAGGTTTTTTGGCTATGAATTTTTTTGGGAAAAAATGTCAGAATTTCCCAGCAATTTTGATCTACTAAACTGTGTGTGTGTGTGTGTGTGTGTGTGTGTGTGTGTGTGGTGTGTGTGTGTGTGTGTGTGTGTGTGCTCCCATATACAGTGAGTATCTATCTAGTACCATCACAGCTGTGGATGTTCAAGAACAGCCCAGTCCAGTTTGTCTGTTACCAGGTACACACAGTATGTATTCTGTCATCAATATTGTAGTTACATATGCCCAGTTTACCTTACCCGTGTAAGTGTATCATCACGGCTGTGGATATAAGTTCAAAAACCGTTCAGTGACCGCAACCCCACTGGGAATACTGGCCTGAGGTGTCTCTCCACAACACAGGATCACACCTGTTACACTAGCTGACCTATAAGGCTGTACATTGGTAAAGTGATGAAATAAATACATAAAAAGACCACAGCAACACAAAATAACTGGTATTAATGTTAAAAGGATTTTTAACGAGGACTTTGTGTTGCCATCAGCAGCCCATGATTGTCATGTTTACTTACAGTTTTTCTCCATTGGTTTGGCTCATTTCTTGAAACAGAAATTACATTCTCAAACAACATGGACAAACCTCCAAACTACTTGGCAATGTTCACAACAGAATGAATTTCTCATTAATTTCATCAAATTGCAAATGCCTAAGTACATGCCTAATGTCTCAGTACATCTTTGCAAATGATTAAGTACAGGTAGCCTACATTTAGCACAATTTCCAAGTGAATACATCTTGCTGATTGTTGATTCTCGGTCTAATGGTTGTTCACTCCAAAACTTGTCAGCATCATTTCATTGTATAAGCCATTACAGCACAATAGTCTGTTCAATTGTCAAAATGAGTCAAGAACATAATACCATGAATACCACTATGAATCCCTTGGAACATTTGATACATTTTTTTTTTCACAGCAATGACAGTCAGGTGAAACTAGAACTTTACTAACGAAGGAGGAGTTTCACACATCTCAGATGACCAATCAAACAGTATGTTTAGTTACATGACAGGTGCTGTCCATGACTGGGAATGCTCCCAAACATGTATAGAAAGATCTTGACAATGCAAGACCAGCACAATTTCTGAACATGGAGGCACCTGGCCAGGTAAATGAACAAGAGCAACTGCCTGCTCGAGTAGGAGGAGGTAGAGGAGGAAGAGGAGGAAGAGGAGGAGGAGGAGGAGGAGGAAGGGTGCGTGGTGGTGGAATAGGTCAGGAGGGGGAGGGTGAGGGCGCTGTAGGCTGTATATAATTTCATAGATTTTTTATTTGTGTGTTATATTACAGTGTTATGCTGTATACATTTTCTTTTTACTCTGATGTATAGAAGTTACTTTACAGTATGTGTGTGAATGATAATAAAATTCTGTATTACAGTATATAGTTTTGTGAAATCCATTTCTTTTTTCGTTTATACACAATTGTATTGTGTAAGCACAAAAAAACAGTACAGTAACCATTCGGAGCTTAGAATATAAGGTTATATCTCCACTTTTGGTCGACATTGAGTTTTTGACACAATCTGATCCATTAGGTGTTTATTACAGTAATGCCTGTGTGGTGTTATTTTTGTAAAAAAAAAAGATTACATGTAATAGATAAGGCTATAAATAGAAGATTATACTACATAACGGTTTTGTCAGCTGGGATGTAAAAACTTTGATGCTCAATATCTCAGAAGTACCCTAAACGGAGATAGAACCTTACAATTCTAAGCTCACGCATTGTCGGGTGTCACCATTGTTACTGAAGGACTGGGCTAAGACTGAAAGGGGATATGAGGGATATTTCCATGTCCTCGGCCATAGTGACAAAATATCTAAACATTCTGACTTGCAGTGCTTACATAATGCTAAAGGGACAAAGCATTTTGGGGGCACTGACTGGTTAAATGAGAAGGAAATTAGTTTGACACATGAGGAACTGTTTGGGAGAGGTATGAGCTTTTGCAGGTGAACCATGGTGTTGTGCCGAACCATCCACGTTATTTTGGCAAAAGCACCAAGAGTGTTGAGAACGTCCGGTCTGTTTCGAGAAATGAGCGAAGCAATTGAGAAGGATCTTTTGCCATTTTGGTGGCACTGACTCTTTATGTGAGAAATGAATTTAGTTTTGAAGCATGAGTGAACTGTTTTGGGAGAGATATGAGCTTTTGCAAGTGAGCTATAGTGTTGTGCTAAACTGTAAGAATGTTTTGCCAAATGATCTTAGAGTTTGAGAATGTAATTTCTGTTTCAAGAAATGAGCCAAACCAATGGAGAAAAACTGTAATGTCAGTCATCCCATTTTAAAGGAACACGCCACTGTTTGTTGAAATAGGGCTTATCACGGTCTCCCCTAGCTGTAAACAGGTGGGCCAACGCATTTTTTGTCACAGTGCATGCATGGTTTTAGTCATCTTGTCTAGTCTTAATCTGCATAGCTATATGTACTCGTGAATACGCAGGCCACAAGAAGTAATTAGGTTTTTGTTGTTTTTGGTTGGCTCACTTTTACTCACAACATGTTAACCGGCATCGTAGGATTCCATTCACTATGCTAAGCTAACTCGCGGCTGCGCTGCCGGTGTTGCATCGGACTAAAACAATGCATGCACTGGGACAAAAAATGCATTGGCCCACCTCTCTACAGCTAGGGGGAGACCGTGATAAGCCACTTTTCAACAAACGGTGCCGTGCTCCTTTAAGCACTAACATATGTTTCATTTTGAAATGCTTTAGGCTTCCCATGATTGACATCAAGTGTTGATGTTGGCTCAAGGATCACCTTCTTCCCGCTGTGGTGTCATGTTATGACAGCTATTTCAGTTACATTATACTTAAACTGACAAAAAATGTCAGAAAATAGTCCCGTCACATCATTTTCCAAAGCACAAGGTGACATCTTAAACTTGATTGTTGTATATGCCCTACCATGCCAATGACAAACCATCACAAAAGACACAAAACCCAAAGCTGGAACTAGGTGGTGTAGAAAAATGACTTTTTTGCTGTTTAATCTTCAGATGAGCGACTAATTACAACACATTTCAGGTTATAGGCTTTTATCAATGCCAGGAATATTGATTGATTTGAAACTGTCCTCCCCTAAAAAACACACACGTACGTTTTGTTCAAGCAGCAATTATGACACATCTTTACGCGTACAACTGCAGCCGTGGTAACTATGATGGGAGCAAAGCAGGAAGTAAGGTGTTGAAGTACAAGAGCGCCAAATTACGCATAAAGAGTCAGGTTGGGGAGGTCGACAGTCCAAACAAACACAGGACATTCACCCCAAACCGGGGTTTGTTTCCCGTTTGAAAATAAAAGGAAAGTGAATTAACATAACAAAAGTCCACAATTATAACCCAAACTAAAATCTTTTTAACTTAACTTTACTAGTTTTGGTGTCTGCACATAACCAAACTGCAACCTTTTATCAACGTTATCAATGTGACTGTGGTTTATATGAGGATGCAAAATGCTCCTGTTGGTCGTATATGGTAGAAATAAATGACCTATATGGTTTCGTATGGTTTGGCTGACTTCTTGATTTAGTTAGTGGAATGGCGGTGTACAACATTTCCTCCCCGTAGCGTGTTGGGCGAGTCACTAAATCACTCCAACTGTTCTGCGTGAGCCAAGGTGTGTGACCAACACACTCAGTACCTTGGATCAAACTATTAACTATTCACTTAAATGAAAGGGAAAGTGGAATATAAAGAACACAAGAGCTCAAGTTGTTTACTGCTGTTTCTCACATTGGTTGCTTCACTGGGAGGACGTCACCCAAGCAGTAGTCTCGCATTGCCAGGCCTTCCTCCACAGCTCTGCGGAGGAGGGTCTGGCTTCTGGGATGGGATAAAAACTGGGCTCTGGTTTATTGGCATTTCTTTAAACCAATCACAATCGTCTTGGGCAAACAGCCACGGGAAAGAACTTGGTTAGTCAGAATGTGAACGAAAAGTTGTTTCAGTCGTGCGACAGAAAACCCCGATTAGACAGATAGTGTAGCTAGCTGTCTGGATTTACCCTGCAGAGATCTGAGGACCAGTTAACCAAAGTCCTCAGAAATCCACTGGAGTTTAAAATACCAACTCAAAGAAAGTGGAAGGTAACGGACATCCGGCAAAAATGAAAGACATCCGGCTGAATTTCCGGCGGCAGTAAACTGACAGGAGTCCTCACTATTTACAAGATAATTTGCACCAGACCACACTCACTCACACACATACACACAGTTGTAAATACCGGCATGTAGTCGTAGGTGTTGTCCTGCGTGTGCTCTCCCTCCTCCTCCTCCTCGTATTTGTCCTCTTCAGCTTCGCTGTTCTGTCTGTGTCCCTCCTCGCCCTCCAGCTCTGAGCTCGACTCCTCCTCTTCCTGCCACACCTCGTTGCTCTTACACTCTGCCTTCCTCAGCTCTGCACCAACACACACAGACGGAATAACAACAATACGTTTAATCTGTAATGCACTTCATAGTGACGCAAATCCCTAAGTGCTCCGTGATAAAACAGGTGAGTGCTAAAACTAAAAACACATGGAGAGCATGAAAATGAAAAAATTAAATTAAACTTAAAAAATAAAAGACAGAAGCACAGAGACCCAGACGTTAGAAAAATGTGAAACGTTTTGAGTGGTTCTAATGAAAGGAGCTTCATTTGTTTCCCTCTCTTTTCTCCTTAATCGGGCAATTAAAAGAAGAGCCTGATATGAGGTTTTGATTAAGAGTTTAATCTGTTGCGTTTTTTTAAATTTGTGACTTGTGCAACAATGATTAAGAAACACATACTCACATACCAAATATGGTGGTTCTCAAGTTTTTCAATAATATACCCCCTTGAACGGTTTCTTAAGCCACGTACCCCCTAACCAGCAGGAATAATAATTATAAAAAGTCTATATAAAGAGGAACAATAGAGCAATTTCAGCAATAAATTGACTTAACAACAGCCAACATTTAAATGCTGTTGAAAAAAGGCGACAAAAACCTTTTTTTTAAACCGACATAACCTTGGAAAAAAACGGTAGGAAGAAGGAAGTAAGAATAGGTCAGAAATAGTAATAGGAAAATTGGAAGAAAAAAAAAACTTTGATAAAAGTCACAAAAAGTTAGAAGAAAAAAAGACAGTAGAAAAAAGTAAGGAAGAAAGGCAAGAATAGCTGAAAAAAGTCAAAAACTACAGCCTTGTAACCGAAAACATTAGCAAAAAATAATGTCACGTACCCCCTGCAGTCCTCCAAAGTACCCCTAGCCATTTGAGAAACACTGCTCTAATAAGCCTAGGTAAGGGTCCTGTGTGTGTGTGTGTGTGTGTGTGTGTGTGTGTGTGTGTGTGTGTGTGTGTGTGTGTGTGTGTGTGGTGTGTGTGTGGGTGTGCTGTGTGTGTGTGTGCGTGTGTGTGTGTTAACATCAGAACTGCCTTACATGCTCTGATTGGCTGTGTTGGCGTGTGTTTTGGTGGGTTGCAAGACATTTAAAGGACAGGTTGACTAAACTGTAAAACCCCCTGATAATTGATAATTGATAATTGATATTTAGCGACGGGCTTGATATCTATGAGTCAGCAGTCCAATTGTACACACTAAGAACATAATAAGCTAATTGAATTTTGCATATTGTTACAGATGAAATTACCCCACAATAGAAGATAATCAGTATTTTTTACCTACTTCAGGTAAATATATAATAATGCTTGATAACGCAGTTGACTGGAGTTCCATTTTGACGGCAGGTTCTCCCTCCTGGCGGTGCCGTGAGCCAGCTGGCAGCCACAGAAAGACCCGGAGTCTCCGCAGGAAAAAGTTCCTCCTCAAAAATTCCACAGTGAGCCAAAGAGCTTGATTAAGGCTCGGTCTGAGCAGCACTGCCGGCTGGAATATGCTGCTAAAAATATCACTTTGTATATGCATTTCCTGTTTGAGTCTTTTGTTGGCATGCAAGCTTAGCTTCTTATTAGTCATATCAAAATATTTTTATTTTTTAACTTAAAGAAAAAGGTTGTTATAGTAGTTGCATTTCATACTTGGAATTGACTTTTATCAAATGCCTGCTCATCAGCCTGGTTTTTACTGCAAATTCCAGATTAAAATAATGAACCCTAATGTTCTGTTCTGGAGACCCTGGAGGCCCATATGGTTTTATCTCCGTAATAATTCATGACTTCCTGATTTAATGATAAATCCTAATGTGATTTTAAACCAACGTTATGCTTCAGAAGTATCGCTTTGCTTTACTTTGCTCCTCTTAACTTTCCTTCTCTTCACTGATGTCGGATTCATCCACCAACCCTTTGTAGGCTGGCTCACGTCTGCCTTGGACCAGCTCTTATTTATGCTGCTATAGTTTTAGACTGCCGGGGGACTTCCTTTGACACACTGAGCTTCTCTCTCTTTTCATCTGTGTCCATTCATGTCCCAGTAATGCTTGTTACTAACTCAGCTCCGGGAAGCTCATTCTCTGGAGACCTTATGTTTTCTCGCCTCGCAGATTTTCTTAGAATGGGGTGGCACCTAAATCGTGTTTGCAGCTGCTGCTGTAGTCCTGCTCAACGCCCTGCTACAAGCCGCACTGCTACAATTATTATTTCTAGTCATAGTTCAATTATCCTTTGTTGTTACTAAGATTGACGCCATTTATCATATCAACTGCTATACTTAATGTGAATCATATTTCTGGACATCTGTGTTTCTGTGTCCCAACCGGCAGCGACAAGAGCCTGGGTATGCCGGAGGGTCCTGCCTGTACAAAATAAGTTTTTCCTCGCCGCTGTCACACCAAATGCTTTGCTGAGGGAGTGCGGTCTAGACCTACTGTAAAGAATCCTATTATGACTTAATATATAGCTTACTCTGTACACCCCTGTGGCTGTTTATTACTTCATATTAAGGTCTTTTATTTGTATGAATGTAAATGAAAAAAAAAAACTTGTAAAAAACAAACAAACAAAGCATGTAAATAATTGGTGTTAATGACAATTTCTACATCTGATATAATTTTGGCATATGTGTATTTAACAAGTATGTTTTTCCCTCGGATCAGGGAGGCTCCAAAATCATGGTAGCAGCTGTCGCCATGGTCCCGCTACACGTCCTGCGGTGCCCTGTTACGTCCTGCTACGCTCTGCGGTGCCCTGCTACATCCTGCTACGCTCTGCGGTGCCCTGTTACATCCTGCTACGCTCTGCGGTGCCCTGTTACATCCTGCTACGCTCTGCGGTGCCCTGTTACATCCTGCTACGCTCTGCGGTGCCCTGCTACGTCCTGCTACGCTCTGCGGTGCCCTGCTACATCCTGCTACGCTCTGCGGTGCCCTGTTACATCCTGCTACGCTCTGCGGTGCCCTGCTACGTCCTGCTACGCTCTGCGGTGCCCTGCTACATCCTGCTACGCTCTGCGGTGCCCTGCTACGTCCTGCTACGCTCTGCGGTGCCCTGCTACGTCCTGCTGGGCCTTGTAATGCCGCACAGCGTCCTGCTATGCCATGAACTACTACAAAGAACTGCTACAAACTACTATTTTTTCTATTTTTGTTATTTCCACTCTTCATTCTGACCCCAACCGGCCCGTCAGACACCGCCTACCAAGAGCCTGGGTCTTGGTCTGGGTCTGGGTCTGGGTCTGTCCCAGGTTTCTTCCTAAAAGGAAGTTTTTCCTCGCCACTGTCGCACTGTTGCTTGCTCTGGAGGAAACTACTAGACTTGTTGGGTCCTTGTAAATTCTGGAGTGTGGTCTAGACCTGCTCTATCTGTAAAGTGTCTTGAGATAACTCTTGTTATGAATTGATACTTTAAATAAAATTAACTTGAAATTTTTACATGACATACAAGTCCTGTTCAAAACCTATAAAAAACCAAACTACCTAAACATCTAAAATGATGCAGTGTATTTGTGGAAGGTTGGATGTGCGTTATGGGTGTGTGTTACCAATCTTACTAATTTCCTTGCTGCCATCTGGGAAACACTACCAAAAATCTCTTCCTCTCCTTCCCACAGCCGGTCCCACAGATGAGCAGATCACTCACATGTTATCACAGGCACGTTATATGCAGATGTGTATTGCCTTAAGTGTGCATGCAAGATGCATTTTGTATACTAGATATTCTGTTTTGACAGTTCTATTGTATTTAGTAGTAGAGTAAGTTTGGATGTGTAGTGTTTCAAACTCTATTTGGTTGTATTGGCGTCCTTGCGGTTCCTGGGCAGATTGTTGTGGTTTGAGGTTTTCGTTTGGGGTTATTTTCCCATTTGGCCTTCCCTGTGTTCTTTGTCTCGGTTTTCTCCCCAGTCTGGTGTTGTTGGTCCTGTCTTGTGTTCCCCCGTGTCTGTTTCCTGTTTTGTTTCGGTAGTATGGTTTCCTGTCTTGTCTAGTCTTGTCTAGCTTTACTTGTGCCTGTCTGAATGTCCAGCCCCGCCCTAATGTGATTCACCTGATGTCTCACCTGTTCCCTGTTATCTCGTCCCCCCCATGTATTTAACCCCTGTGTTCCCTCTGCCTCTTGTTAGATCCTTGTGTCTTGTGAAGACGTCCGTGTCTGCGTACCAGCCGTTCTGCCTATATTCCCTGTATTGTTTACCTGTTTTTTGACCTTTGTCTTCCCCTGGACCTGTTTTTTCTGGGACTGCTTGCCTTTTTTTTGTGTTTTGGATTCCCCTGGCTTTTGGACCTTGCCTGTCCCCTGTGTGTTCCTGGACTGTGTCTAAAAACCCGTTTGTACATGCCCTTGCCTGCTTCCTGGTTCTCTGCGTTTGGGTCCTTCACCTTGCCGTACCATAACACAGATGACAATGAACTTAAATAAAATACAAAAGTTTGTAGCTTATTAAATAAAATGTGTTATTTTTTTTTGGTGAAATGTATTTATATTTTGCCTCAGAAATCTGTCATTTTTTCCCTCAGTCTCTCCTGGTAAAGAAAAGAGGAGCTCGACCTAACTGCCATGACAGTACTTTTGAGGTTTGGAGCTGCGATAAGGTGAACACGGGGATATCAGGGCTTTTGATCCAAGTATTGGCGAAATGTAATTGGTTCATCATTCTTCCTTCAATTCGCTTGAAAAAAAAGCAGTCTTTGTTCAAACATCTTTGTCACATGGTTCTCTTTTTTTTTTTAAGATTCCTTTTTGTGGGGCTCTTTTGGCCTGAATTTCATCGGACAGCTGAAGACAGGAAGGGGGAGGGGAGGGGGATGAAATGCAGCAAAGGGCGGCGGGTCGGACTCGAACACGGGCCCCTGAGTTAAGGTCAGCGCCTTGGTAAATGGTCACATGGTTTTCTAAATGCTTTCTGAGGCTGTTCTGTCAAATTAGGGTATTTAAATGGACACTGGCATGTCATATGTAGATGTATGTATCAGTAGAAGTGTGCATAATGCATATTGTGTACTATATTTTGTGTTTTGACAGTTTTTCATATACTATATATATATATATTAATTTGTTCAAATATTTGTTCTTGTGTTTTATTCCTATTATTTAATGTGTATTGTATGTATGTACTGTATATTCTGTTTTAGTATTTCATTTATATTCTGTGCTGTGTGACTGATTTTGCTGCTGTAATACCATCATTTCCCATTATATTGGGATCAATAAATATCTATCTATGTATCTATCTTTTATATTTTGTAGTGGAGTAAGTTTGTATTTGTAGTGTTTCAAACTCTATTTCATTGTATTGGCTTCCTTGTGGTTCCTAGGCAGATGACTATAAACGATTACAGCATTTAAATTAATTATTCCCCGCTACAGAAAAAATACAAACTTTTTTTTGTGCAAAACTCTGATTTAGTTTAAGTAAAGAAAGGTGCACCTGAGCTAAGCTGAGAAAGATTTGTAACTTTTCCAACAGAAATAAACAAATATATCCTCCACATATTTTTTAGATAAAAAAAAAATCTGATGTAGGTTTCTTTTTCTCTCATCACTACCTTGGCATACTTTTCCTCGCACACGATTTGTTTCTTTGGCATTTTTCCCTTGGAAGAATGTCTTTGTTTCAGCAGGTGTTCATAGGTCGGGCCTGTTTTATAATGTGTAAAAAAAAAACTGTTTCCACTGAATGGAACATACAGGATGTTTTTAGAAGACATCACAGGAAGTGACATCAGTGAGAAAAAGACGTATCTCTTGTTCTTTCCTGTTCGTTTACCTTGATCTGACAAATCAATTTTTTTCTCAAGGACTCTGAAAAGCACACGTGGCTCCCAGAGAGCTTCTGATGAGGACCTCGACCAACTGTTGAAACCTGGCTTTAAATCGGACTAAAAAAGCAACAACATAGGTCACGGGAAACATCTTAGATACATTAAATGGTTTACACTTGGAAATCCATCAGGACTGCGTAGGTGTCCTTTGATCAGATGAGATTGACAGCAGACACCCCGCCCACAACACTGTCATCAGATACTGATTCAAACATTGTCAAAGCCTACATTCCTCACATATACATTCATATATGCACATACATAGTATGTGTGTGTGTGTGTGCGTGTATGTGTTTGTGTGTCACACACCTGTGGCAGTGATGTGTGCGTCGTCTGTGATCTGCTCCAGTCTGCCCAGCAATGCTTCAATGTTGACTTTGATCTGAGTCAACTCTGACTTGATCGCCTGAAGCTCTGCACCTTTCACTGCTGGAAGTGAAACATGGACAGAAACGTGTTGTGAGACAGACACAGACGTCCATTATGATTAATAAGTCTTCAGAGAGCAATCCTGACCTTTGCATTTCTTACAAGTGTCGAATTGTTTTGAGATGATGATACATTGATGGACATTTTTATTGGACCCAGGCAGGATCCTGAGGAGATTGACTTGAGTTTACATTTTGATGTTTAATGTATACAGATGGAAACATTTCAGGACTCATCTGGGAACCATGAGTATGAATACCAGATTTCCTGATAGTGCGGCCAACACATATTGAGATACCCTGCTGTGGTTCAAAGTGACATTTTAACACCATTTTAGCACATTTGACCTGAAAATGTTAGACAACTTAAAGCTGGCCTATGGTTCTACCCAGATCCTTCGCCGTAGTCCTTGTATGTGGCCTACGCCATACTGAGGATGTACACTTGTGCGCTGGTGTCTGCGTTGTTAGCCTATCTCTTTTAGAGAATAGCTGAGGCAGTATGTCAGGTTCATAACACTTTAACTTACTAAATAAACACGGTCAAGCAAGAAAAGAGACTCAGACGGCAAATTAGCAGTTTGATAGACAATTGCAAGAGGGAAGGTCACGCGAAGAGCCTCCTATCTGCAGCAAGGCTCTGGTGGAACTTCAGCGATTTCTCTGCAGCTCTGTCTCTTTATTCACAATTGTTGAAACAAGGACATCTGTTATTTGGGCTATGCCTACGTTGAGAAAAACCAGGGCAAAGTGCAGGTCGCTAGGGCGAAGTGTACTCTGAGTGACCTCCAAAGCTAAGATATTTACTGCTTGTGATATACAACAGTGAGACATTTATGACCTCTTGTAAGAAACAGCAGCAACACAGAAAAAGAGGGAGAGCAAAGAGAAACACAGTATTGTTAAATGTGCATATAATATTATAAAATATAATAAGCATGTAAGACTATATGACAAGCAAGATATGAATATATATAATAAGCATGAAAGTTATAATATTTTAAGACACTACTACAGAGAAATATGAAATAAAAGACTTATAAAAATAAATTTCTCTGTCACAGTATGTGCGTGCAGTGTTGGGAGTAACACAATTACAGTTATGTAATGTATTTGCCGTATTATAAGCGCATTACTAAATCAATTTCTATTTTTTAAAGATGATTTTTTGGGCATTTTATTTGACAGGAGAGCTGAAGATATGAAAGGGGAGAGGAGTAAACCTCTATAATGTGCCAACTGAGCTATATGAGCACCCTACTAAATCAGTTTCAGTAATATTATACTCTTTACAATCTCAGTAATGCGAGTTACGACGCATTTTAACGCAGCATTTAGTGTTGTTTTGTCTTTTTAAGAATTCATCAACAGTGCATAACATTTCTGTGTGAGTGTTATTTCCTGCTGCTGTATTCCATGGGTGAGGTGACTGCACATACATTTGCGAGATGGACATAAGTTTCTGGAGTTATTACGCTGCGTTAAAGCGAGCCGTCTCGTCACTGTTCCCGCGGTGACCAGACAAGGTACGGACAACATCTGTGTCCCAACATCTGTCCCGTGTCAGTGTGTCTGAGCTGCTGCTGTGTGATTCTACCAGAAAGGTACATTTCCACTTCTAAAAATCTTTGATGGAACAAATATATATATTTTTTTTTATCTGAACATTAAGCCATATGAAGGACATGTTCAACTATGAGAAATGCATACTGTATTGTGCCATCTCAGCCTGTTTTGTGCCTGAAATAAAAGACATTTTTATCAGCATTTCACACCCTAAAATGTCAATTTCTAAATTTCAGAAAGGTTTTCTATTGACTTTCTTTGATCCAAATAGCCTTTCCTTATCGATCACATGTCCCTTATTATATCCGACATGGTTTTCTAACTCCTATAAGAAATATAAATGACTTTCTGGTTAATTGTACTGGATGATAAGCACACAATAACAGCCAGCTACTCATAAGATTGTAAAAAATCTTACTTTACATCCCAGATTTTTACAAATATGCAATAGTGGATATGTATCCCCACCTTCATGTACACATTTAAAGAGATTCACTCATGAATAATTTCTTAAATACTCCAATATAATAATGTCATAATGTGATGTGTGACAAGACAGACTTTATGGATTTTGTTGATGTTTTGTATTTTTTTAATCTTTTGGTAAGTATTTGGAAATGTTATTATTTTAGTGTTAGTGTTTGGAGACTAACATGACCATGTTCAGCCAATATAATATAATATAATATGATAAGAACCTAATTTATTAAAATATGACCAACTACTGATAGTTACAACATCTTTTTAAATTTAATTATTAATCTAGTCCGGACATATTTTAATTTAAAAAGACTGTTCAATATAAAAACTTGTTTTAAACACATATTACATGCAATTAATGTAATAAAAAGAAAGAGTATCATTGTCACGTCCTCTGAGTCATAATAACCTTAAAGGCGTATTACGCACTTTTTGTCGTTTCTTATGAAACGTGACAGGGCTGATGAACATGGCGACAGATGTAAAATACAATTTATTTGTAGAATTTACGTAGCATTTAATGTTTTTAATCAATTAATGTGAATGATAACAACTTTTAATTAAGGTTTTTTTTCCAAAATAACAGTTTCCAGAATAACAAAAATATGGATGAGGTAGTTAAAATGTGGCTACGGACAGATCCTTTTTCAGGATTTGTAATTTTCAAAAGTTTTTTTTTTTAATGAAGAATAAAACATCCAAGGACCTATAAATAATAAATTACATATCTCTTTAAAGCGCAACTCACATAAAATCCCCCATTTAGTAATTTTTCGTTATGGATTATACACGTTTTATTTACTGTAACAACTCCAGGACAGATAATGTACGTTTCTGGTAGAATGTCCCTACATGTCGGGATTTAATGTAAAGACTTGCTGCACGTAATATTATTGCATTTTATCAGCCTGTAGTGGAATAAGGCGTGTATTCCACTGAGACCATTTACTGTTCAATATGTCACAGTTTTACAAACAAGAAAGTGAGCAGACGGACATGTTTTGCATGTCTCACGCGTCTCACGTTCATCTCATTGACAGATAGGCTAGCAAGAGTACACAACAGACAACTTCTGTGTAGGCTACTTCAAAATAAAAGCACTTCCCGTGACGGTTGGCAGAAAAACCAAATTACTGTTATATAAATAACGTTGTGTACTGTACCTTTTCACATATCAGCTGCAAACCAAGTAGGCTTACTGTAAATAATGTAAATAGTTTTAATCACACTAAAATTGACCATTTCCTTTAGACTGTTTTAAACTAAACAAGATGAATTTCTTATTCAAGTGCTTTAAAAAAAAACATTTTACAACAATGCCGTACCTCAGTAGAAGTATAAGGTACCTTTAATTGAGTATCTTCATTCTCCTACTTGCCTATTGTGCATTTACTTATCTATTTTCATAGCTGTAGTTACTTTGCATATTCATATTAATTATACAAATTATTATGAATAATCTATGGTTTATTAAAGTGGTTAAAAAATAGACTTTATTGATCCGGTGGTGAAATTCACAAACAAGCTGCCAAGTCAAACTTCCGCTGTTTTTTTGTTAAAAGTAACTCAAAAGTAATGCAAAAGTAGAGTAAACATTACAAATCAGAGACAGTAATATTGTAATAAAACTAATTACTCTCAAATGACAGAAACTAGTAATCTGTAGTGTAGGACATTTGGAAGTAACTTGCCCAAGACTGTGTGTGTGTGTGTGTGTGTGTGTGTGGGGGGGGTGGGGGGGGGGGGGGGGGGGGGGGGGGGGAGTTAAACAAAGTGTCTTTTGATCATGGTGTTTACGGAGAAGGAGAACATGAGCCGTTTTTTTACAGATTTAAAAAACAAAAGGGTTGGATTTTTACCTATGTGAGACATTTTATTTATTTGTAAAAATCAATTCATGTTACGTTGTTTTATTTGTTTCTCAAGCAATCTTGAAGTGATAACAAAAAAGAAAAGAAAACAAAGATGTCTGTGGTGAACAGCTGGGAAAAAAAGCAGAGCGAAGCGTGGGGATTAGGGGAGGACAGACCAGGTGATGGGTCCATTAGTGGTGGGGAACAACCGGAGCCATGCAACACATCTGGTGGTTGTTTTTCTTTCACTAGAAAGTCGTAATCACTTCCTTATTTCACCAACTGTCTCCGTGTGTGTGTGTGTGTGTGTCTGTGTGTGTCTGTGTGTGTGTGTGTGTGTGTGTTGCTCAATACACATTCACTTTTCTGTCCTCCCTCTCATTTGTCTCATCCCCCTCTTCTTCATTAAGACCCGAGCTCTGACAGCAGCGAAGGCCCTATTGTAAACTGAAGGAATTATTATTTCTTTCTTTCGGCAATTGCCTTTTTGAGGGGCTTAACGTACTCCAAAACTCCCCAAAATTGGCGATCCCATCAGGTCTGGTGAATATTTACGTATTTTAAGGGTTTCGGGAATAGGCGCACAAAAATGGCTCGCTAGCGCCCCGTGCAATGTTAAAAGAATTGAGCCTCTGCAGTACGTTTAACGTAGACTAACGACACGTGGTACACATACAGTATGTAGCATGTCGAGACGTAGAAAAAATATCATTGGAGCAATACCCTAAACCTAACAGGAAGTCTGGCATCTTGAATTAAAAGTTCAAATTATTTTTGCCATTTCCACGTCATCGTTTAACAAACTCCTCCTAGAGAGATCCATCAAAACAGGAAGTGGGTGTAACTTGAGTGTACATTCTCCAATTGGCTCTAAAACCTTAAAAAAATTCATAAGAATCTAACCCTGATGACATATAAAGGCCGATATTGGTCATGACGCCCCCTAGTGGCAACAGGAAGTAGACCTAAAAGTCAAGGCGCTTTACTTTATTGAACTCTTCCTAGAGATTTCATTTGATAGACTTCAAATATGGTCCGTACCATTTCAACACCTTAAAGATGAAAAGTTGTTAAAAAAAAAAAAATCATCAAACGGTGTGGGCGTGGCGTGGCGGCCATTTTGAAGGTTTAGCAATGAACGAGAATTGGCTGTAACTATAATGTACATTGTCATATCTGCTTGAAATTTCTCACAATCAACACGAGTCCAGGCCTGAGGACATCTACAGGACAATGTTGACTTTTGGTTATAACCCCCCCCATCACTTTTTTCTTTTTCTCCACCCACCTACTCCTTCTTTCTTTACTTTCCCTCTACCTTGTTCCTGTATAGGTCCTGTCATCTTACATTTCTCATTCATCTGTCCTTTCCCGTCTTTCTGTCATCCCATCATTTTTACTTCTCCTTTCTTTTTGTTCTTTTCCTTCTTTCTTTCTTTCTTTCTTTCCCATCTGTCATTTATTGGCATTTAACTGGCATTTATACGCAGACACACACACACACACAGAAAGAAACACACACACAGAAAAATACACACAGACAGACAGAGACACACACACACACACACACAGTGTTCTTAAGAAGTTTGATCTTTTAAAACTCCTCCCGCTCCGGTTTCAAATTCTGACATTTTGTCCAATACAGTAAAATCCATCCATCTTCGACCGCTTATCCGGTATCGGGTCGCGGGGGCAGCAGCTCCAGTAGGGGACCCCAGACTTCCCTTTCCCGAGCCACATCAACCAGCTCCGACTGGGGGATCCCGAGGCGTTCCCAGGCCAGGTTGGAGATATAATCTCTCCACCTAGTCCTGGGTCTTCCCCGAGGCCTCCTCCCAGCTGGACGTGCCTGGAACACCTCCCTAGGGACCCCCCCAAGAGGCATCCTTACCAGATGCCCGAACCACCTCAACTGGCTATACAATTTACTGTAGGCAATACAGTAAAATGAAAACCCTTATCCTAGTTATGTGGGTGGCAGTTTTAGCCTCCAAGTTCAGACCAAAGGAGGCGTGGTTGCTCTGGTTGCCCCTTGGCAAGACATGTGTTTACAAACAAACACTACAAAAAAAGCAGAGTTCGGTGTAAGTTTCGAGCTCAGCTTGCTTAAAAGAACTTTGACAACAGATGAGCGAACAAAGTCCAGACATTAATCGTTCTGCCATTTGCTCAATTGCTCTATCCTCAAGGCTGTCAGTGATCATTTAAACAGGAGCACATAATACTCCTGGAGACTCATGTGGAATGTTTTAGAAAAGAATCAAAGGCACAGTATGAATCGTAGAAGTAATAGTGCACATGTCCTAAATTTGAATTAAGTTTTTACGTGGAAGAATATGGAACTAGTTAAGTGCTAAAAACATGTGACATAGTAATACAAATAATAATAAAGATTTTGGTTGTCTAAACATAGCTAGTTCCGTTTCACAACGTTTGCTTTGAAAACTGCACCCGTTCGGTTAAATATTAGGGTCACATGATCAAACCGCCATCGTGTGGCAGTAAATTGATTGGTGGTATGTGACACTTTGGGAATCTTTGGAAATCAACGTATAACGCCGTTTAAGGAAGTGTTGGTTGCTGAGAGACTTGCAAGAGCAAATTCATGAAGACACCTGGGGGACACCAGTAGAGCAAATATGGTTAGTTTTTATTTATTTTTTTATTTAACATTTATTGATACAGGTAATCTCACTGAGACACAGCAGTCTCAATGAGATTACCATGGTCTCATGTAAGATTACCATGGTCTCATTCTCAGGAGAGACCTGTTAAGGACAATCCATTAGTTACAGACGGACAAACAGATTACAACAGTATACACAGTATGTACTATATACAATATTTAAATAAATGTGCCAAGTAGACTTTTAACATTAATGTACTAAAAACAAGATCAAGATTGCAAAGACGTTTTTTTTCCAGTACTTTTAAAATGAGTTTATTCCCCTAGTGGGATCAAGTTGGACAGTTTTAGATCCTGGTGCTGTGTAAGGTGGGGCCAACGCTGAACACTATGTCACAAAGCTGAATTGTTTGATTTGGACTGTGTAACAATAGTGGGAACTTTGCCATTCATGTCGTCGCTTTTCGTACTGCATCATCTTGCAGCGTCATGGTTGCTATGGTTCCCGGCTAAAGGGGGATTTTTTGCCTCGGTATCTGATGCTGAGAGCCACTGACCACGCGTCAGTATTTGACGAGTTGGGAGTGAGAAGGTATTGCAGTAGTAATGTTTCATGGTGTAGCAATTTGCCGTTTTCTCTCATGATGTTGTAAATCATTCCGTTAGGCGGGAAGTGGGGGTGCTGGGGGTGCTGCAGCACCTCCAAGTGGCAAAGCTTTGATACTGCGATGACAATAATAATGGCTCACAAATATCTCTGGTTGTTTCTGTTCCACAACATTTTGTGTGTCATGTTTGGGGTGAAGAGAGGGATAATATTGGTCATTTTAAAACAACAAGCCTCCCACACTGTGGCAGCTTTGGCTGCCATACGGTGGTAGAGCGGTTGCCAGCCAATCAGAAGGTTGGTGGTTTGATCCCTGGCCCTGCAGTCCCATGTGGAAGTGTCCTTGGGCAAGACATTGAACCTGGAGATGCCCCCCCATGATGCATCGGAGTGTAAATGTGTGTGAATGTTTATCTGATGAGCAGGTGTAAAAGTACTATGTAAAAGTGTGTGTGAGTAGTAGTTAAGACTAAACGCTGTATAGTCCATTTACATCTACTGTGCATCCAAAAACCAGAGGGCTCTACTATGAGTTGGAAAAGCTGATCCACTTGTGCCTCTGTTTACCCGGCTCCATAGCCCTATCACTCAGAGTAGACTTTCACACATTGCACTGCTTCACGTCCACAAAGACATTTCGGATGATCTGATATTCAGGGTCTCATTACAGAGTTTATCATCCAAACTCCAGAGCGCAAATCTATATTTGGTGTACCGAAATCATTATGCATTAGACACACAGTGTCTTACGTCTCTGCATCTTTTTTTTCTGCAGCTGTGCAGGCCCAGATGGTTGCCTTTATTTAGCCTAGTGTGCTTGTGATTACAGTATGCCTATCATAAAGAATAGTCTGTAACTGTTTAGAATTTGTCACATACTATTGGAAAAGGACTTTGCATACTGTTACTTTGTGGTACTTGGGACTTTTTTTGGCCGTTGTGCGGTTTATGACCACTTAATCTACTTGTGGTTGTTTTAAAATAAACATACTGTACATTGTCCTCTAGAAAACTGGTGCTTTGAGCTCCTTGTATTAACAGACAATTTGATGCTAATAATATATCCTTTACATTAGTTGCACTAGATAAATCATTTAGTTTTATACATTCACACAGATTTAGATAGGCCTACTTATTTCATTGCTGGTTTTTGGAGTTTGCTGTGCAGGCCATTTTGGGATGGGCTTAACGTGGTTTAATGTACCTAAACAACGATCACTGATTACCAAATTTCTCTCTCATATTGCTTCTCATAACCACTGAAAACTGTCAAAAAATCTAACCCAAAGTCCGATTATTATGGACGTTATCTGATATTAGGCGTTTCTGCTTTATTAGAGTGTGTTGTAAGGAAAAACCCTAAAGTGGTTGAATGTACCTAAACAACGATCAATGCTCACCAAATTTCTCTGTCTTGTTGCTCCTCATAACCAATGAAAACTGTCAAAAAGTTGGTGATCACTGATCGTTGTGTGGGTACATTAAACCACGTTATGCTTTTTTACGTTAAGACTTATTAAGGCCATGAGAACCGTGGAGAATCAACCCACAGCCGCTCCGCTGCCCGGCTGAAAATGTGAAGCAGAAACGCTTAACGTCAGATAACCTCCATAATAATTTAGATTTTTTGACAGTTTTCAGTGGTTAAGAGAAGCAATATAAGAGAGAAATGTGGTAATCATTAATCATTGTTTAGGTACATTAAACCACATTAAGCCTTTTTCCTCGCCATAGGCGCAAATGAAGAAGAAATCATTGATGTCAGATAACTTCTATAATCGTTGGATTTTGGTTTAGTTTTTCTGACAGGCTTAAGTGTTCAAGACAAGATCTGGCCGTGAGAAATTTGGTGATCATTGATCGTTGTTAAGTTACATTAAACCACAATAAGCTTTTTCCTTACAATAGGCTCTAATGAAGCAGAAACGCTTGATGTCAGATAACGTCCATAATAATAGGACTTTGGGTGTGATTTTTTAGGAGTTTTCAGTGGTTATGAGAAGCAAAATGAGAGGGAAGTTTGGTGATCACTGATTGTTGTTCAGGTACATTAAACCATGTTAAGCTTTTTTACGTTTTGCGTTTTAGAATGTCTTGTTTGAACACCTGCAGCTCAGCCGTATTTCATGGAGGGGAGGGGCGAGGGAGTGGTCTGCAGAATACAGAACCTGTGTAACATAGTATTTTTAGACTCTATGTGGACCCCCCCCCCACCCCCCAAACACACACACACACACACACACACACACACACACACACACACACACACACACACACTAGCACCCCCTGCCGAAAATGACTTCCCACGCCTCTGGTGACACATCTTGATTTCAAATATGCATATTGTTTTTTTATCTTCAGACAACTAAAATTACATTCACACAATTACCAAAAACACTGATCACACTGTTTTTGTGAGGGTAAGCAGCACAGACCAAAAAAAGGGAGTGGTGAAGAAAGCGTTCTGTTGGGATATTGCTTTTCGAGTTGCATGTTTGATGAGTACACAGAAAGACACTCAGATGAGTGACATGAAAACTGCTTTTTGAGCTCTGCACAGAGTGAAATTCAATGAAGCAAAAAACAAAAATAAAGTGCTGTTTGAGAGAAATAAGGTTCAGGTCGAAGTCAAATATGAAAGGAGCAAACTGGGAGTCAGCATCTCTCTTCAGATCCACTATATGAGCATGATGTGAAATGAATGTTTAATGAGCAGAATGCAAAAATAAAATGACAACAGTCGCCCTGATGCTTGAACCTTCCGCTGACATGTAAAACACAGACTTGAAAGATAGATGAAGGGGAGATTTGGGTCACAAGGGTGGAGTTAGTCAGAGAGTAATGGAAGATATGAGAGAAGAAAGAAATGAGAGAACAGGAAGAGCGACATACAAACAAAGAGAAATGGGATTTTAATGGCAGGTTGTGGTTTAACAAGATTACACTTTAATATACTTTGTTTACATTCAAAATCCTAAAGTTTGTCTATTTCTCTGTTTACTAAAACTGCCAACACAACACATTATTTGAACAGCGTTTACTGTAATTGTTTTTGCTAATGCATTGTACACCTTTTTTACTGGAATATAACTTATAAATTGGACTTGGATTTGTCCAGTATTATATTGAACAAATCAAGTCCTCCAAACAATGATACAGGTTGTTTATTCCTACCCGCTAATATGACCCATATCAAATGTTTCATTAATTAGCACCACCAAAGGTGACAGGAAATAAAACCCATAGGAGTATATCCTATTATACTCCCTTAAAACGTGGTATTTCAGCCGGATGGACATGGCTTTGTAGGACGCAGCAGTGCGTATCATTTAGATTTTAACTATTCTGATTCTACTTATTGACTCCAGTTCCTAAGGAATATGAGTCGTAATTGATGATTGAACAAATGAATCTTGAGGGCATTTTTTGGAGGGGCAGAAATTATTATTATGTTGTAAAAGAAAGTATATTTCGTAAGGTCTTTTCAAAATACCTTTGAAACAGCGGTGTTGATAAAAGATTTTCTGGAATTTTGGAATTTTTTTATATGTGGCAGTAGCTCAGTCCTCGGGGAGTTGGGTTGCTGGTTCAAGTCCAACTGGACCAAAGTACAAAGTGGGGATTGAGAGATACCAGTTCACATCCTGGGTGCTGCCCAGGTGCTGTTGAGCAAGGCACCGTACACCCCTGAACCACTAAGGGTGCTGGTCCAGCACAGGCAGCCCACTCACTCTGACATCTCTCCATTTTGTGCATGAATAGGTCCTGGGCATGTGTGTGTGTGTGTGTGTGTGTGTGTGTGTGTGTGTGTGTGTGTGTGTGTGTGTGTGTGTGTGTGTGTGTGTGTGTGTGTGTGTGTGTGTGTGTGTATTTCAGGCCTGAGAGTAGTGATACAGAGTGGAAATTGTAATTCCACACTTAGGATCAATAAAAGTATTTAAAAAAACTAAACTTTGCCAGGAATTTAACAGACAGACAGACAGACAGACAATAGAAACATAGAATCATAGATAGATAGATAGATAGATAGATGATAGATAGATAGATAGATAGATAGATAGATAGATAGATAGATAGATAGATCGATAGACAGATAGATTAATAGATAGATAGATAGTAGATAGATAGATAGACCTACATCTCTGCTTGTTGCCGTTGCTGGTGGGGAGGACGGAGGCGTTACGGGCCAGCAGTTTGACTGGTAAGGACTTGACCCGTCGTACCAGAGGCATTGCTACCCGTGGCCGTTTGACGGGCACCACCCGAGGGACTGGAGACACCCGGCCATGGTACTCAAACAACCTGGAGAGAGAGATAGAGAAGATGGCAAGTGGAGGGAAGACACTGGAGGACATAGTTTAAAAAGGAAGAAAGCTAAGGAAAAAGTTGGAAGGGGAGAATAGAGGTCGGATGACGAAGAGAGGGTGTTTGGGAAAATGAGAGAGGCAGGGAAGTGAGGAAAGAAGAGCAAAGGCGAAAATGAGGAGAAATGAAGGCGTGGGTTGAGATCAAGGAGAGGAGAAAAAGGGGGGAGAAGGAGCTGAGAAGAAACAAAATTGAAAATCATCCTTTATAAATTCAAAGGGTCAAAGATAGAAGTAATGTTTGAATAGAATTAATCTAATCTAAGCTCTGCAGTACACTCTACAGTATGTACAAATGCAGTATGTTGGCAGTATAAAATATACACTATACTGATTTATTGTTGAAAACTGTACAGAGCAGCAACAACAGACATCAATCAAATATTGGAAAGCTATTTTCTATTTCATTTTTGGACAATTCTTGAGTGAATTAAATCAGGTGAATATTTCTATGGATCTTCTATTTCAGAGCTTTTAGACCAGAACCATCCAACAATTGATTTTACTTTTTGAAAGTTGCATATAGCTTCTGTATTTCTATTACAGCGTTTTCTTTTGAGTTTTCATCAACAACCCACTTAAAAGCTTATTGATTTTAGCCTGCATCATGGCATTATTTTATGTACAATGGAACATGAATGTACCACATAACACTTTTTGTATAGCATATATATATATATACATATATATATATATATTATCATGAAGGGATACAGCTAAGGTGATGTTCCTCTATTTTTTTGAGAAAAATGTATCTGTATCTAAGCAATGACCAGGACGGAGCTCTTTGGAATCAACAAAAAATTCTTTAGGTCCTCTACATCGCAAGACCCTCCCCCACAGCGCTGCGGAGGAGGGTCTGGCTAGTCCACACAGCATGCCAGGGATGGGAGAAAAACATGCTCTAGTTCATTGGCATTTCTTTAAACCAATCACAATCATCACGGGGGGATGGAGCCACGGTGCCGCTGCAAAATAGCCTGAGAAAGGAACTTGTTTTGGTGGAACGTGCACGTGGTATCGTGCAACAGAAAACTCAGATTGGAGAGATAGTCTAGCAAGCCCTCTGGATTTACCCTGCAGAGATCTGAGGACCAGGTAACCATAGTCCTCAAAAATCAGCCGGAGTTTAGAACGCCAACACAAAGAAAGAGGAAGACAACAGTCATGCGGCTGAATTTCTGGCAGCACCGGAGCAATCCTGGAAGTGGAAAGTTATGGATATAGACTAGTAAAATGATAAGACCAGCAACAGTGATTTGAACGTGTCCAGGTAAGTAGAGTCCCAGATGTGTATAGGAAGATAGTTCCAGAGGGAGGGGAAGGGGCTGCGATGGTGAAGGTTGTCTGACTTCTCAGCTACAATTAAGTTCAAACCCCACCTGCACAGTTGCTGATGTGAAAACGTTTTAGTTGAATTATACCTTGTGCAATTTCATGAGACAAATAAAATTGATTGATTGAACATGTTTAATGGCCAATATTAAGCTTCAGTGCCAAACAAAATCTGGACTTCTGAAGTCTGTAATAAAGTTTAACTTGAATATATTTACAATACTTTCTTTTCTGTGTCATATCTGTCTATCTTCAACCAATCATAAGTTATTATATATGGCTTGCTTCAACAAATTACATCAGCTAAGTCTGAAACAGGTCAATATGAACAGATCAACCAGCCCTAAACCAGCATACAAGTCCAAAAAATTAATCAACACAATTTATTGTCGGTCTAAGAACTCATGAACGACACAGTTTCTGATCTGACGTCACTCTGGTTAAGGTTTGGTTAAGTTTAGGCATAAAATCTACTTTTTGGGGTTAGAGATCGAGTATAGTTTAAAATTGAAATCACTGCTTGGTTAGGATGGTTGAGGCTGATTGAGTAACTCCACATTGGATTTTGCATTGAGAGAAAAACATGGCTGCACTGGTCTCTATGGGCTGAAAGTATTGAGGCTCGTTTCTGTTCAACGGAATTTCCCCGCTCTCTGCCCCAAAAAGGACGTGATAATAAATAAATAAATAAATATTAAATCAGAACAATATAAACAGTGTGTGAGAGCAACGGCACGTAAACAAAACAATAACACCCAATCAGACTAATACAAATGGAAATTAATTGGATAAAAATTGGACCAGAACATGGCAGGTCGGGTTGTGTTTAATCTCACAGTATTTTATTTTTGGATGCAGATGAAATGGTTATATTTGAAAGTTGTCAGAATGTGTTGGCTAAATGCCTCATGGTATTAATTCTGAAGGCAAATATAATGCCAAAAGTACAATGTACTGACGACTCGACAATACATTGTCACTCCAGTGGGTCAAAAAACCGACGCATGGTCCGGGTCCTTTGGTGTAAGTTGCTGACGCAAAAAGTCTATTTTAGCTTCTTAGTCGGACGATTACAATGTGAACCCATCCGCGGCCATATTTGATTATGAATTACTCAGTGTGTGAGCCTTTGTTATGTTGGCGTGCACAAAGGCCTGCTCTAAAGCCCTGGTTTGGTCATTTAATAAAAAGCTTTAAAGGAAAAACTTAATTATTTCCCAGAAAAACATGTCATACGTATTGAATTCAACTTGGGTCATGAAACATTTTGTGAGAAGAAGAACTGACAACACTGACGTCCATTTGGCTTTACATCAAACTCAACCAGATATCTTCCAGTGCTTGTTTTAACTATTTGGGACAAGCACCAACTATTTTTCAGTCACCGCAGATAATTTGTCCAGATGGCAGTGTGGTTATTTTTCCCCCCAATTTAACATAACAAACACAAAATGATAAATTACATCACATTGTGTTAATGACAATTTAATTCCACCATTTGGACAAAAGTCTTCTGCTTCACAAAACAAAAAATGATGAGAACAAGGTCTTTAACGCCCTGATATTCTGTACAGATCATAATTTAGGATGCCGGTGTTGACGTACAGAATACAAAATACATAAATTAACAGAAAAGAAAAAGAGGGAAAGGAAAGGAAGGAAGGAAAGAAAGAAAGAAAGAAGGAAGTTCAGTGCAGGGCTGATGAGAGACGGGTGACGGAATCAACCACGTCTCCAAAGAGACGTTTGGTTGAATTTGTTTACAAGAAAGGTGGCTGCCGCTGGAGAATTTATTCTAAGGATCCATCGCCATTGCGTCTGTTAGAAGATATCAACGGTGCATTCATTTTTATATCCTCAACCGGCCCATCTCAGCTCGACACAAGCCAGCTGATTGTGTCGCTGCGACTCAGCTGTTCTTGTGCAGAGGCTGGTTTTAGAAAGTAAGAGACATCTCCCATTTCAAAAGAGAAGTCAGCTGGTAAAGTCCGCTACAAACTATAGAAATAAAATCAAAACTAATCCATTTTATTTTTATTTTACACACAGCTGAGCCTCAACAACCGCCTAAAAGCACGGTAACGTTAAATGGTGGAGAGAGACTGAAGAGTGGTAGTGGTGTTAGAGCCATGAATCAGAGATATAATACGTGTTTTCGCAGATTCATCACTAGAAATGCAACTGTAGCAAGCATTTCATTACATACTGTATATAGCCTATATATATCCAGCTCTACACAAGTTTAAAAGGTGGAAGTTAGGACTGAAGTGCAAAGAGTGGTTGCTATGATACACCGTCTCGTCTTGTCTCCTTGGTGTTGAGTTCTGTCGCTCTGATTGGTTGATTGGTTGTAGGTCTATCCAACTGAGTGCAGAGGAATTTTCTTTCCTGGTTCGGTTGGAACAGACTCATATTCAATCTGAGTATGACAACGTCAGGCTGAATTGTTGGGTTTTAGTCAATCATAGAGTGTGGTCTAGACCTACTCTATCTGTAAAGTGTCTAAAGGTTACTCTTGATATGATTTGATACTTTAAATTTAATTTAATTGAATGTATACTGTAAATTCAATTCAATGTATAATGTGTTCATATGTTAAAGATGGGAGAGAGAGAGAGAGAGAGAGAGAGAGAGAGAGAGAGAGAGAGAGAGAGGAGAGAGGAGAGGAGGGAGGGAGGGAGGGGGAGGGAGGGAGGGAGGGAGGGAGGGAGGGAGGGAGACTGCTAGATCAGTTATTGGAGTAAATCAATGCTGAGGTCTAGGACCCAGCTGTTCAGCATGTTTCAACATATGGCAAGCCCTTTCAACATTTATCAGTAGCTGTATCAGCAATTCTACATTATCAACCATTGCCTTTTGACTACGTAGTATTCCAAGCCAAGCTATCATAATATAATTTTGACTAGTAACAATTCTAATGATATCTACAAATAATTTCTGACTCGTCAATATTTTAAGTCTTGATATCAACACTTCATTTCTTCCTGGTGGAGCAGTTCATTCTAGATATGTTACTTAATTTCAACTGGAGTTGTCATGTCAATCCTTCTCAAAGGAAATGTCACGGCTTCACAGTTATTAATCAATACATTTAATTTAAAAAAATTAAGATAATTAGCTTAGTCCAATTCAGATTTCTAATAGGTATATTCTATAGGTCATGAACTATAATTGAACAATAATAACATATACAAAACACAATCTAGGTATCTCATTATAGACTATGTCTAGTTATAGTATAAAATTTGGCTACATGAAAATAATTCACAATGGTTCAATTCATACTTTGCAAAACTGGAATCCTGGCGCTGTGCCTGGTTAGAAGAAATAATAAATAGCATAATTTTCCTATTAGCAAACATTGAAAATGGGTCCCACAGACCCGAACACCACAAGGGTTAAGGTGGGAATGGTCATGCGGTTCCTCTCGTCTATCCACAAACATACAGACAGCCACATTTATCGCAATATATAACAAATGCTCCCGCAAAGTCAGGCATTTTGGACTGCAATGATCTCAAAAAGGCAGAGAAATCCTGGAGGGACAGGTTAAAAAGAGACAGATAAGAACAGTCACACACACACACACACACACACACACACACACAGTTAAAATCATACGCTGGATGCTTTATTAGTCTTTCTACATGGGTTTAGTCAATATATATCATTTCTATAATACCATTTTAGCGTGGGCAGGGTGTAGCGCTACGAATTCAGATGAAGACTTCATCACACGACGGAACAGATTAGCAAACGTTAGCAGGTAGCTAGCTAGTAACACTCCCCTCTGCTTTGATTTAGAAGATATTCCTGTTTTTCACTTCCCATTGTTGTTAACCCATCCACTCTTTAAAAAAGATAGCTAGCCATACTTTTGTAGGCTTTCATTTTTTGTGCCGTGTAAGGTGACGGATTCTCTATAAGATAGATGTAAATATCTCGAAACTCCAAGTCTGGTAGAGACTTTGCCAGCTTCAAAGAAATGAAAACATCAGCGGGTGCTGTGTAACATGTTCTGAGTATGTTAATCTTTTCATGAGATCTAATTTTACCATTTGGTGACACATGGTCTAAATAGTTGATTGATTGTAGTATGGAAATCCACTGTTAATGGCCATTTTCTCTGCATTTCTTGCCCGTCAGGTATCCATGGTGAACACGTGACTGCAAAGTATGAATTGGGAATACAATAAAAGGGAATACAGAACTTTGGCTAAACACACACAGACTGAGAGAACGGCTGTCCCTCCCACCCCACAGTCCTCTTCACTTGGTAATACGTTGCATTCTCATGAACAGGTATAAATTATATTGTATGAAAATGTTTGCACGATTCCTATGATATCTTAGAAAATAAGATAACAGCTTCTGCCAATTTGTGAATTGTTGTCACTTAATGAGGCCTCTTCCAGTGGAGAATATGAACAATATGAATCTACACAACGCTTGATATTGTATGACTTAAGATCAAGTGTGGTTTGTTACGACATCATGGCGTTGGCAGCAGATTCCCAAACATTTGGCAAATAAGTGGAATTAAACAGAAACAAAGATGAGGCAAACTTGCAGGGGATGAATACGAGAAAGAAGACAAGACGGGAAAAAGAAAAAAAATCTGATTTGAAGCTTCGAACCGGATGCCAGAGGCACAAACAATGGCAGATACCTGTAAAATAAAACAATCAATCCAGAAGGATTACATCTATGGAGAAATGAAAAACTTCAGAGCGGAATTTAAAGATTTCCGAGATAATACAGAGCGGGACATTAAGTAAATACTGCATCAAACAAAGGATTTACGACCAGATGTGGAGACAATTTACACAAGAGTATTACAGCTGGAGACCAGGGTTAGTGAATTAGAAGATCAAAAAAACGAATGGATAAGAAAACATTAAAACACCTCAACAGCATTGTCATTGAGATGGATGACCAGATGGACTATACTGAAAATAAGTCCAGATGTAATAATGCAAAATAACGTTTGCATCTACAACATAGCAGTGCAGAGTGAAGGGGATGACATGACTGCTTTCATGTAGAAATTATTTAAAGATGTTCTGCTCATGGAAAATGAACCCCAAATCAACCGAACATGGAAAATGAACCTCAAATCATCCAAAGACATTGTGTGGGTTTAGTAAAGGACCGGATCATGAGAACATCGCAAACTACGATATCAAGAGAGAAGTACTGAAGGCGGCCTGGACGAAGAAAGAGATCTGTTTCCATGGTTTTCCATGTTATATCTGGATAATGACTTTACGACTAAAGTGAAGCATTTGATACAAGTCTGGCCAATGCTGACTGAAAAAATGTGCTCTGTGTTGGAGGAACAGTGGGACAACAGATGGGCCAATAGGATGACGGATGAACCGACTGATCGAGCAAGATCACAATACCATAGGTCACAGCAAAAAAGCCCTTGTCTTCTTCTACTACCTGTACCGTATTTCACATCAAGTGTCCAAGCAGGAAAAGGTCTGTGCAAGGTTAAGTGAAGGATGGAGATCATTACCATCCTACAGAGCAGCTACTTTGGTTTCATCAACCAACGCAGTGGATGGAGTTCCATACCTCACAAACAAAATTAACGTATGACACATTCTTCTCTGCAGAAATATTGTCATAATATATATTTTCGTTCAAGCCAGAATCCCACTGGATGCTCGTTGTGAAAGTCACAATATTGAGGTCAATGTTGAAACTATGGCAGCAAAAACTGGAGGAAAAACAGGGCAGTGTGGTTGGTTTGTGCAGGTGGGCAGGAGAAGATAGCCACACTATCCAATGCAAATAATTTCCTTTAAACACATACATACAGATACTAATTTCTTCTTTTTTTTCTTTTTTTTTACTGGTGATTCTCATTATCATTAACCGTTAACTGAGAACCAGCCAACTGAGTCCCAGGTCACCTGAGGCTCGGCCATGTGCCGGTTGCGCAGCCACGGTGTTGCGTACGATGTCTGAAACACTGAAGACTTCAAATCAAGTTCAATCCATGGGGGACTACTGCACTACACAGTCCTTTTTCAAAGTAGAGCATGCTCATCCACCAACTTCACTTATTTGTCCATGAATTGTTCAAGGCAATGTTGGCAATGACATACATAAGACCATTGTACATTTTCAACAGTCTTTCACAAATGAGTCAACAGTATTAAGTAAGGGATAATGTAGAGTGAACCACTTCAGGGTTGCATCAGGATCCTGCATCAACCTGTTGGGGGTTCCAAGTAAGGGATGATGTAGAGCAAGCCAGTCATTATTGGGAATTTGAACATCGACAGGGGGTTGCCAAGCTGAAAGGTATTGAATCAGCATGAAGGGGTTCTCATTCAAAATGAATGACCTGCTCACTCTATATTATCCTGCTTATTAAACTGCTTATTACATGACTACTCATACAGAGGTTAGGCTGTCAAAAATGGTCCGCCGTAGTCAATAATCAAAAACCTTTCCATGGCAACAGCCTGTTAAATTATTGTACGACGAATCACAACCATTTTAAGGTTGCAAACTATCTTTCGCTATCTGCCATAGAAATCATCTTCTTACCTAATGGACAATTTTATCTTAATAATTTTATTACTTAGGTCGCCAAGAAGAAAAATCTCTGTATTTTCATCTTTCACTCAATCAAAAATTTCACATATACTGTCCAAATATTTCTTTTTAGAACTGGGTGGTAGAAACAACCAGTGATAAAATCCTTCAATAAAAATATTAAACCATGAGGCACTTTAAGTTGGGTTTGTTCACCACTTGGCATGACGACCAGCCTCTCCTGATTCAGGCTGGCTTTAATCCCCCTTTCTCAGGAACTTTCAACTTGGGAATTCCTTGCACAGCCTCTGTGAAGTCTTAATTCATATAGACGTTGGATTTTTTTGGCAGAACAAAGGATACTCTATCTGCCTTTAAAGCACAACATCTGTTTGTTTTCCTAGACCTTCGCCCCTCCTGGTACTGGCCGATTCTCTGGGCACGCTCAGAATCCATTTTTCTGCCATCTAGCCCCAGGTGGCTCTAGAGGATTTGTCGAACCTTCTCCGATTCCCTTCAGTCTCCCCTTATCTGCCATCCCTTCCACTAAAATATTTGTCCTCCTGCACAGATTTCAATGTTGCCCACCTTTGTAAACATTCCATCCAATTCAAGCTTTGAATTCATTGGTGGCACTTTATAATAACCATTGTTAATAAATGGTAAATTGATTAATTGACCTTAGTTTAACGGTTATTTTTCTGTTCCGTGAACGCTATTATAAAGTTGCGACTACTGCTTCATAATTATTAAATGATTAATAAGTGGCCTATAAAGCATCAAGTTACATTTAAGTCTTTTTTTGGTGATCTATAAAACAGGCCATTATTAATTATTTGTGCACTGATAATAGCTTTCTAAATAATATTTACAGATGCTGAGTCCGACCCTTGAGCTATCAGGCTCCTCTACTGTGGAACCAATGTACCAGGAGTTGATAAATGTTGGAGATGTTGAAAACCAGTCAGGCCTGTATGTCTGAGGTCTAGAAGGCCCATATGTCCATACTCCTTTGACTACAGCCACAAAGACAATACTTGTTGATATTGCCCATAATATTGAGAGAGAAAATCTAGATCAAAGTCAGCATGATTCAGTGACCATCTGTGTTTAATAGAGGATTACATACATAGACTTGTATTAGATTTAGACAGGCCTGACTCTCAGAAACGAGGCATAGCAGCCATCTTGAGAAGTGTTGCATTTGTCACGTCAAAGCAGGGCACTCCAGTGACTGAAACGCATGGAACGCCTCATGTTAGATCTAGAGGGAAAGCCATATGTTCAACAACATCCCTCTTTGTTCTGAATGAGCACAGGCAAAGTAGTTAACTTGTGACATATAATTCTGAGAATTACCAGAGACAGCAGTTCTTTCTCTCCCAGGGAGAGGAAGAAACCTCGATTATCCATTTTTGCGGCTTTGTGTCGGAGACAAAGCTTGATGCGTTTTGACAGGAGTCAGAAGAGGCTTGTTTATCGCTCTCAAGCATGACTGTCTTTTGTGAAATACAAAACCATCTGCAACAGAAAAGTTTCAAAACCTCTGCATATGACACTGAATAACCCTGGATTGTTATATTTTTTTCCCCAGGGTAAATGCAAGGATCCCATCCTGAGAACCGAGGCATTTATTATTTTGACATCTTAGATTATCTGGATGAATCATAGCTGATTAATTTCAGATGGACACCGCTACTTTCTATCTTCCTCAGCAGGGGCGATTCTAGGATGAGACCTCTAGGGGGGCTCAGCCCCTAATGAGAACGGATACAGTGTCTTGCAAACCCCCCTCCCCACCCACACACACACAAGTTTCCTTTTAATTTTAAAGAACTATACAAAAACTAAAAATCACAACTTTTTTTGCAACTTACTCTGTTTCCCGCAACTTCATTGCAACAAACATCGCAACTTTTATCGCAATTTTTTACAAATGCTCCTGCAACATCAGGCATTTTGGGTCGCAACAATCTCAAAAAAGTCAGCAAAATCCTGGAGGGACTGAACAACGGCTACTTACGTTTTTAGTCACTATCAACACTATGATGGAACTAAACCTGACACTTTATGAGTTACAGTAATAACGACCATTTGGACACAATGTTCTAACATTCAGGAATTTTAGTTGTTTACCTTTTTAATTTGGGTTCTAATCTGTGCCATGAAATTACTAACTTCTTCTCTGGGGACTACCAACGTCAATTTAACAACCGCACTCCTGCTCTCGCTCTGACAGATTTGATAGAGACTCTGGCACAACCACTTCCAATTGGCCAAAACTACGTCTCTGTTTACCCTTTACTTGACAGGGCTAACTACTGCTGTACACAGGGAACACACTACTATTACTGCTATTGTACACAGAGAACACACTACTACTACTACTGGGTTACAGGTGCATAGCATCAGCGACAGACACACAGGATATTAAACCTGTTTCAACCTTTGAACCTGTAATTGTTTGTCCTCTGTCAACCAACAGACAAGTTCACAAACTCTCACGTAAAGCACCAAAATTGATGAAAAAAAAAAGGTTTTTCAATATTATAATTTTTACCTTGAGATCAATCAACATCTTTGGTTATTTTTAAAGATACGCTTGGCGAACATGAACCTCAAGTACCATCCATTCTCTTACCTGTCATAGAAGTCTTCTCTGTAGTAATCATAGTCAAACTCATAGCCACTGGGAAAGAAGCACAAAAGCACATAGTGATAAACAATAATGCAACACAATGGTTTTGAAGATAATATTTTCACATACAAATGCGAAAAATACATAAAAAAGGTAATAATTACAAAACCAACTGTGTGGGGGAGGCAAAAAGCTACAACATACTCTATTTCATCACCAAGGGACAGAAAGAGAGAAATAAATATGACAAATAAAACCTGGCAACAGAAACTGAATTTGTTTAGTTATATTGGACGTGAAAAGAAGGAAAATGTTCTTCAATAACATTGCACTTTAGATGTGTGTGAATTTCCAACACCAGGAGTAATTTATATAGTTATATTTTATAGGCATCGATTATCTGTTCAAAAAAATGTTATATGCAAACTATAAAATGTACTATTAAAGACAAGATAGAAAATAAATATGTGTATGTGCTTAAAGTGGTTAGAAAATATGAAATCGGAAGCGGCTAAAATCAGTATCGGCAGGCCAAAATCGGAATTGGAACTGACCTAGAAAGTTGTAATCGGTGCATCTCTAGTTGACGCTATTATTTATCGTCATGGTTCCATTATCTTTTTTATTACTATAATTGCCACTGTTTATCATACCAACTGCTATAATAATCAGGAATCCTATTTCGCTACATCTGTATCAGTGTCTCTGTGTCCCAACTAGCAGATGGTCGCCCACCAAGAGCCCGGGTCTGTCCCAGGTTTCTGCCTAAAAGGACGTTTTTCCTCGCCACTTTCGCACCAAATCCTTGCTTGAATTGTTGGAATTGCTGGGTCTTTTTTAAATTACAGAGTGGACATGTCTAGACCTGCTGCAAAGTGTCTTGAGATAACTCTTGTCATGAGTTGACACTATAAATAAAATTGAACTGAAATTGAATTCATAGTGACAAACCCTGAAGAAATTATCAACGAACTGCAGCTTTACAGAGCTTTTAAGCTACTTTTATTTCATTGTTTTCTTCTCACTCCCAACTAGTCAAATACTGATGTAGCTTGAAGAGCGACAATGATAGCGAGTAGTACAAAAGAGCCAAAATCTGCATAAGGAGGTAGGTTGGGTGGGGGATGGGTCGAGAAGTGACGCTTAGGGTCCCGACCAAGCGTGTTGAAAAATTACGCCAAAGGAGTACGCAGACTGGCAAATTTCGCCGCAGACGAGATCACTTTGGAATTACTTGAAAAAGACCTTAGCAGTAGCTCAGTCTGTAGGGGGTTGGGGTGGGAACTGGAGGGACGCTGGTACAAGTTGTCATGGACCAAAGTATGGTGGTGGACTGGGGAGGTGCTAGTTCCCCTGGGCACTGCCAAGGTGCTTTTGAGCAAAGCCATTGACAGCTGCAGCCCCCCCCCCCCCCCATCTCTCCATTAGTGCATCTATAGCTACTGAGCATGTGTGTATTCAGGCCTGTGTGTAATGTGTATAATAACAAAACAGTAAAAAAAAAAAAAAAACTGCTTGAGACATTTCGTGAGATGCTCTTGTTTTGGGACTGTTTTATAATTTCCAATTTTTTTTAATTATTGATATTGGTTTCTAACATCTTGTATACCACCTTTACATATAAGAGCATACTTGTAATAATTAGTACACAAGTGCAGGCCACTTGTGTCTTCATTTTTATTTTAAAAGGGTTTGGAGTAATAAACCTTTGGCAGGCTCAATACTGATATTTAATACTGCTAAATAATATTACCTTTATCAGTCACGAAAGCTTCTGAACCAGTTTTCAGACAATTACAGGACAAAAAGTTCCGGTTTAGCGACTATTTAAGGTAGCGTGACCCACCACACCTTTTCAATACAAGGGAAACAAGAACCTGATTACTACCAGAGAAGAAATCATTAAAATAAATGATTAAAAGGTAAAAATCCAAACTTCATATAACTCCACAATACAAACGGCAAGGGTAAATACTCATGCAAAAGTTAAACAGGCTTTAACTGAAGATGGCTGACCTGTTAAAAAGAAAAGTTGAATACTTCAGGGTGTTGTTGCTAATAAAACACCTACAGGTCTCGGCCTTCGCGTTCTTCGGGGTGTTGTTATCATGTGTAGGTGGTTTTAAAGCCTTAAAGTGTTTTTTAAAGTGGTTTTGATTTCAGTCACACATGAGCACCTGCCTTTGTTTTTGTGGTCAATGCATTTATGGGTATGTAGCAGAGGTGGGAGTAAGTCACACATACAAGTCACAAGCAGGTCTCAGGTTTTAACCTTTAAGTCGCAAGCAGGTCTCAAGTCACTGTGGAGGGAATCAAACAAGTCAAGTCAAAAAATTGCAGATACCGTTAAAAAAAACGCTAAAAGACACATTCACGTAGCTACCTTTGTTTGTGTTGCTTGACATGTCAGATAGAGTTAGACGTTGTGGTTGTTGGGTTTGTGATTTTGAAGTTGCAAATTTCCCTATTTTGGGCATAATCCCTCACCACGACGACTGCCTCCTACGTTTGCCTCTGCTGGTCTGCCTCGCTCTGGAAGGTTGCCTAGCAACTTGGCAGGGTAGCGTATATGGCACAAAGATGTTCCGAAATCAAAACGTAGCTTCTCAATACCTTAAAAAAAAGTCTTTTCAAGTCCTCTGTCTCAAGTCATAGTCAAGTCTCGAGTCTTGAATACGAAGTCAAAGTCAAGGGGAGTCATTTATAAATCTAAGTCAAGCAAGTCTCAAGTCCTCAAAATGGCGACTCGACTCAGACTCGAGTCAAGCCGTGCGTCTCTACTACCCCACCTCTGGTATACGGTAATATTCTCTTGTTGGCCTTCTAACACAGGTCCTGGCCTTGTTTAGCAGAGTGAAACACTCCAAGATCTGAAGAGTGACACAGTCAGCTGTCAAACAATCAGTCCAATAAATGGCAGTGTGTACCTGTAGAGAGAGGCTGCCGATCGCTTCAGGCTTTTGGATCTGCTTGGCTTCGGTTCTCCAGCCATATTGATATCTGAAAAAGGAGCAAAAGGAAAAAAGAAGAGTGTTTGAATTTTGATTTGAATTACAGTTATGAGAGAAATTGATTAAAAACCCTCACACATGGTCCAATTAAAGAGATGAGTATCCCTTCAAGCTTAAAGTGCCCATATTATGGAAAGAAACACTTTTTTGCGGGTTTTTGAATGTATCCTGCTTTTAGTTTCCAGGTGAGCTGGTCAGAATCGGCAGGGCTGTCTACGGCATTGGCCGAAATATTTGGTGTGTGCTAACCACTTTAGCTAATACCACATCAGCTAGCTGTTTCTCCAACTTTGGTCAGTACAAGGCAGGATTAGCTTCGTCTTCTAAACGAGGGCAAACTTCCAACATTGCGTGGAATACCTGCAGACAAGGGACATGTAAGTAGTTCTATACAATGTCTTTTGTACATTAGACTGAACGTGTGTGTGTTGTAGCAGTGATTTGTCATTGAGAACGAGATGGCTAACCACTAGCAACGCTAGCTTCTAGCTACCTTGCTACTCCACATGTCATAGACAGTTAAAGAAATGGTCAAAAAAATCCTGTCGCTTAGGACGGAGACCAGTGAAGAATATTAGAAGCACTTTTCCGGTGTGTACAAATAAAGTCTTTAAATGCTTCAGATGTAACGTTATTCACTGTCAAAGTGACGTCAAAACGAATGGGAGTCAATGGAATGCTGACGGCAGGTGATGGCTTGAGAGAGGCTTATCCCCTTGGCACATGTGCGACTCCCAACAAAGATTGAACAGAAGTGAGATGTCTCACTCTGTAGCTAAAACAGAGAGCTCAACACACAGGGTGAAAAGAGGAGCAGTAGTAATGTGCAGTAAACAAAAATATGGTGTTTTTTTACAAAGTAAACCATGTAAACCTATTCTGTTTCCACCTCTAAATACAATTATGAACCTGAAAATGGACATATCTTTAACAACTTATTTAGTAAAATATCATAGGAGCCCTAACGAAACACGGGGGTAAATCATAAGTGGAAAGAAGATAACTTATTATTGTAGGGAAACCACAGTATCTCTAAAGGTGGATGGTGTGTTGCCCTGTAACCTCCACTAGAGGAAGCTGTTGAGCTATTTTAAAACACCTTCAGTCTGTCTACACAGTGCACACCCTGACAGTTGTCAGTACAGTCAGCTGTTTCGGCTGTTTTGTCAGTCAGTTGGCAGCTCTCAGTGGGCCCATATTGTCCTGTCAGCTTGCCATGCATAAATAATCTGAAGAAAAGCAAGAAATCTAATTTCCAGCACCACTGTTTGAGGCGTTCCTCCCTTATTTGCAGTAATAAAAACACTCAAATCATGTGCACAAGTCAAGGAAAAATACCACATTAAAAGTAAATGTCTTGAATTACTCAAAGAGCTGTTGCTTGAAAATGTGGATGAACCCCTAGTTTATGTTGCTGCTGCACCACAGGCCAAATCAAATAAGAAACTTGCAATACATGTTAAAATAAATGAATCGGTACATGTCCCACTGTACAAAAAATGACATGTGGAGTCCCCCATGGATCCATTCTTGGGCGTCTTTGCTTTAGTCTACTGCTTTGTGGTTTCCTTTGTTCAACAGACTACTAGGATTCATTTGGTGTATGTTTTCCCCAGCACATGTGGGTGGAAACTTAATACAGTAGCTCCTCTGTGCACACACAAGGAAACAACCATGCACTCATGATTCATCCATCCGTCCATTCTCTAAACCCATTATCCTGTTAAGGGTCTCTGGGGACCGGAGCCTTTTCCAGCATGCTTTGGATGAGAGGCAGGGAACACCATGACAGCAACAGCCTATCATAGGGCAATCTAGAGTTTCAAGTTCACTTAACCTGCCTGACGTTGAATTGTGAAAGACATTGGAAGATGAAAAACTAACCCTAACATTTCTCTACCTGTACATTATCATTTTTAAATCACATCAAATCATTTTAACCATGCAGTAGTTTCCAAAATGCAGGGTCAAAAGAACTCCGTAGTGTTTGAAATTCCTTAAAACATAAAGCAGGGTGATGGAACTCCAAGTCTTCAGACATGTTGGAAGATCAAGGGAAGCAAAAGGAAGGAGAGAGGATAATGAAAGGACGGATGGATGGATGAGGAGGGAAAGTGACTTTTCAGCAGCCAGAGGCTGAAGATTCAAGCCTGTTAACTTCACCGTGAAGCAGAATTGTGTGAGGTGGTGTGTGTGTGGTGTGTGTGTGTGTGTGTGTGTGTGTGTGTGTGTGTGTGTGTGTGTGGTGTGTGTGTGTGTGGCAGTGATCCAGAACTCTGGCCGCAGCCAGGTGTGGAAATGGCAGAGGTCCAGTTGTTTGCAAGGACACACACACACACACACACACACACACACACACACACACACACAAACACACACACACACACACACCACACATTCATCCAACCCAAACTGTTATTGACCCTCCCCTTTATGACCTAGGGGAAAAAAAAAAACAGTCCACACAAACACACACACCTCGACATGCCTCAGTGACTTCACAAACATACTTCATTGACTTCTTCCAATGTCTCACTGAGCAGCAAGTCCTTTCTGTCTGCCCCAAAACACTTCACACTCCACTCTTGCTGATCAAGAAATGTAAATTGTCTGCTCTCATTAGAGGTTTGCTAAGCCGTTGTCAATATTTGAGAGCAGGTTTGGTATCGCTATCGGTGTTTTCACCTTAAATATCTATATAGTCTAAATGTGTATTGGGTCATTTTTAGTGTGATGAGAGTTAGCATGATGACAATATTTAATAATACTATAATACACAATATTAGTAAGTGTTACAGTGCTACTGATTATATATATTATATTTTTACACAGGATAATTATGTCTGTTAGTCAGATACCTATGTCTGCTAAAACTGCCCTGTCCATTTTTGGCAGAGGACGTCCAGCAAATTGTAATTTATGAGATCAAAGAAGCCGGATACCTATCGCTGGCTATTGATGAGTCCACCGACAATACTAACATTTCCCAAATGTGCGTTTTTGTCAGATATTTTGATGGCAAAGATTTCAAAGATGAGCTTCTGGCCTTGATTCCACTGGAGGGCCTGACCACTGGCCTTATTATCTTTGGTAAGCTGGAGGAACTATTTCAAAACCGTGGACTGTCATTTGAAACGTCAACCTGGTTGTCACAGATGGTGCCCCTGCCATGATTGGCAGAAACAGGGGACTAGTGAGCAGAATTAACCCTTGTGTGGTCCTCGGGTCAAATTACATTTACATTTTTAATATCAGGAACTTGGCTGTCTTTCAACAATATTGCCTAAAAAATAACATGGCTGCCATACAATGTTCTTCAGGTTAAATTATTACTTTCATCAAATTTTGGTTGTTTTATTAAATTGTATGGCATTTTAAAAAAGTGACCAAAGAGAGACAATAAGCGCTGAAGAAAACAAGAAATTAATTGTTTTTGTATAATGTCATAAAAAATAGGTTTATTGGTAAAAAAAAGTGTAGAAAAAAGCAGCAAAAACTTCGGAAAAAGTGCCAAAACATGATGGTTGATGGGAAGACAAGACAAGGGTTAAGGCTGTCGCTCCCAGCATTAACGCACTTCACTGTCTCATTCACCAAAGTGTGCTGTGCGCAAAATTAAGTTGCGATCTGAAAGAGGTTATGAATAAACCGGTGGAAATAATTAACTTTATCAGGGAGAATTCAAACACACAGCACCATTTATTGCGAAAATGTGTGCAGGAATCTGAAGCCTCTCATGATGACCTCTTACTCTCCGGCTCAGTAAGGGCAAAGCACTCAGGGATCAAGTTGTGGATTTTCTTAATGCAAAGTCAATCAAACGCGGCAACATTGCATTTTTAACGGACATATTTTCCCATTTGAACCCGCCTAAATCTAAAGGGGAGAAAGAAAACCCCACGGTGAATATGTTGGAGAAACGTGATGCTTTTGGAAACAAACTATATCTTTTAGACGAAGATTTATTGTCTGGGAGGGCGCTACAATTTAGCACACTTAAGACAGTGGGTCACAGCAAGGTCACCAAGAACATGAAGACATTTATCACACAGCTGAGGGATAGTTTCTCAGCCAGATTTGATGACTTTGCCATTTCCAGGGATGTCAGTGGATCTGTGCGTGACCCGTTTCTGAAGGCTGCTCTCCGTGGTGCTGAAAGCTTGAGCGCCTTTTGGGTGGCTTGTTCCCAACAGTATGACACACTGAAAATATAGGTCATGTACTGCATGTGCTCACCATGTTCAGATGAACATACACCCGTGAAGCTGTGTTCTCAAAATATAATAAAAATAGTAATAAATAAATAAAAACGCACTGTCAAAATGCAGACTGTCAAACCAGTTTTTGGAGGACTGCTTGCACATAAGCCTGACAGCTGTCAAGCCCGATGTCAAAAAGGGGAAATGGAACTTCTCCCATTAAGCAAACGTGGGTATTTTAGTCTTTGGACTAATTCAGGGACTTTCTTGGTTTTACATTATTTGTGTTTATTTGTTTAATCATAGGCTTCATTATTTTTATGTACTGTAAATGGTAACATTTCTAATAACTGAGGCCTGTCGCTTTTATTTGTCATTAGATAAATAGATAGATAGATAGATAGATAGATAGATAGATAGATAGATAGATAGATAGATAGATAGATAGATAGATAGATAGATAGATAGATGTTTTTCTCTGTTATGTTGAGGGTTGTTATTGAGACACCGCAATTGTGAGCAAATAAAAATTAGCACATGAAACAGTATAAGATGTTCAATGAGAGCAACGCATTTACGATTGAAGGCAGTTCTATGTTACAAGCTACTTTTTTTTTTACAAGGCGTTTTTTTTATTTGATTTACAAATTAATAAATATAGAAACATACTTCTTCCTCTTACAAGGCTATTCCTGAATTCAGTACTATTCTGGGGACTTGATGGAAATCTCTAGCGGGCTGCCAGTTGACATTGACTGCATTACGCCATTGTTTATACATAGATAGTGGAACTGCTTTGTGTTGTATTTAACAGTTCACTCTGTAAGTATAGTGTCAAGAACAATGCACATGAAAGGGAGCACTGTTACCTATGTGACAAAGTTACACAGCCCTGTTCCAAAGATCAAAATTAAAACTAGGAGGGATGGAGGTTTTTGCCGTTGGAAGAACTTTCCATAAACATCCAATCTTATCCCTGATCAATAATATTGTTTCTCTGTGTATTGATGAAGTGCAGTTCTTCCATTTCAGAATTTTTTTTCATATCATCTCTTTTATGTGAAGCTGGTTGTTGGTAATGCTGGTTTTGTTAAGTGCCATAAAAAATAAATTGTCATTATCATGCCTTTTAAGGTCAGAGTCATGTTTTGCTTAACAACCAAAAACACCAAGGTAGTTTAGGGTTGGGTACCAAGTCCTGGTGCTAATACGGCACTGCAGGCCTTAACAGTCGGTATCTACCGGACCCAATAGCAACGCAGATTTCGGTGAAACTTAAACGCCTGCGCTGCCCTCTGATGCTCCTAAATGGACGTGAGAGGGAACAGAAGCATCACTGCGACACAATGTGACATGAAAGTTAACATAACACAATTGGCAGCAGGTAACGTTAGCCTACCGTTAGCTAGCAGCTGGATTAAACACAGTTCAAATGCTGACAGCTAAACGGTGTACAGTGTGACTGTAATTCACTTTAGAGAATTCCAACATCAGGACGTAACCGTCTGCAGCTGCTGTTGTTAGAAAAACAACAAAGATGGTATATTTACATAAAACTTGCCTCGCCAGCCTCGTGGTGCATTCAAAGTTATTGTAAAATACCCTTTCCCCTAGTGGTTGTTTTAGTCATTTAACCAGCAATTTACTGGTGAAATACCGTAGGTGACTGTTATTTTTAACAATAATTTAAACAAGCAGTTCTTAATTTATTTATTTATTTATTCTTACTTTTTTTAAATGATCAATTACGGCACCGTTTAAGAACCGGCATCATTTTAAAAGTATCGTTTTAGCACGGGTATTGGAATTAAAAAAAAGATTATGTGTTCAAAAAAGTGTCTTACTCATGTCTGTAAAAAACATGGGGCTCCAATTACCTGGAGAGCTAGAAAATAAGAGCAGGAAAGCGACATGTAAAGAGAACAAAGAAAGTCAGGTAGTTAAGTGGTACAGAGAAAAAAGGCAGATTTTACAGTATATGATCCCCCCCCCCCTCACCTCCACCCACGCTGCACTGGGGCAGAAAGCATCACTTAGCAGCCACTTAGCTGTCATAGCTATATTCTACACTACACACACAGCCTTCTGGGAAATCTAACCTGTATTACTGTGCGTGTGTGTTGATGACAGGTGTTGTAAGTGGTGCAGCAATTAACCCGTCATCCAAACAAGGGCTTGTTGAATCCCATGTTTTCTAGATCTAGGAAACCCTCTGAAAGCTAACTGGGTGGTCTTATTTCACGGTTTGTGGGTTGCCAGACACTCCATGTACTCTAATGTACGCGCACAAGGACCATTCAGGAGCTGGCCCAGGATAGATGCCTGTCAAACGCAAAGAGCATCATCAAGGACCCCACTCACCCTGGCCACAGACTGTTTTCCCACCTCCCCTCTGGCAGGAGGTACCGCAGTCTGAGAGCAAGGACCGCAAGGTTCAAGAACAGCTTGGTCCCCTCTGCGGTCTGACTGTTGAGCAATGAAATAAACTAAAACAGTCCAGTCCATCTGACTGCTATTCATGTACAAAATAGTCTGTTTGAAATGCACCTTAGTATCTGTTCTGACTGCACCTTATTCTCTACCGCTTTTCTTTTTTTTTGTTTTTTATATGGATATTTACACTTTTTCCCAACTGTATGCATCTAGATATTCATATTTTTCATATTTTTTATATATACTGTATATATTTTTTAGACTTTTACATTTATATTTATCACTCTACATGCTCTGCACACCCATATAAGCATTTATTTACTTTCATTCGTATAACTTATATCTCGACTTTTCCACTGTGTTTTTTAAGTGTTTCTGTGCTGTATTTTTCTAAGCTGTGAACTTTGCACGTAATGTCGTACTACAGTGTACTTTTTTTAAAATTTAACCTTTATTTAACCAGAAAGTCCCTCGAGATTGAAATCTCTTTTTCGAGGGAGACCTGAAGACTGTGGTATGACAATAAAGAAATCTTGAATCTTAAAGCACTGAAAAAGAGTTTTTCGTAATGTGTCTCCTTAACTGGTTTGAGGGTAACATTCAAACCAACCACTTTGGCCATCCCACTTTTGTTTTCCTGCTGTTCCTGCTGCAGAGCGATAATTCACGCTATGTCTTGTGGACTCACCCAGCATCTGTCCAGCCAGCACCCTGCCGTTCTCCCCGATCACGGCCCCCCTGGCGTGCCTCTCACTGGCGTACTGGATGAAGGCGTAGCCCTTGTGCACGGAGCAGCCCAGCACCCGGCCATACTTGGAGAAGATGCTCTCCACGTCCGACTTTTTCACCACCGCTGTGTTCAGGTTGCCGATAAACACCCGGGAGTTGATCGACTTTGGGTCTGTCTTGTTGGTCACATTGCTGGTCTGGACCTTCAGCGACATGCTGGAGAGGCGGGCAAAGGAAGCGACTGACAAATGGATGGATTGGGAGGGAGAGACGCAGAGAGATGGGGATCTAAAGAGAATAAAAGAGAACAGATAAACTGGTATTAGTGACAAAAGACAGAAAATGAAGCACAGCTGCACTCACATTTCAGACTGGAACTGAACAAAAATAGCCCCCAACCAGGTGGGAAGGCATGAGTCAGTTAGGCAGTAGGCCTCACCGGCGATCGCCGCCCAATGCATCGCATGCCGGTTAGATTTGTGTCCGACTCGATCCCGACTTGCTCTGAAGTCATGCACATGGGCAACGATAATCTCACGAGACCAAGGCAGCCGCAGTTCTGAGACGCAGACCCAGGTGGACCCAGACCATGCTGGGAAACGCCGGCCTCTCAGCTGATTGGTTCAGAATCTACTCAACATGATGAAGTTTTGTATAAACTTTTCATTGATTTTGAAATGGAGGGATTTTACTTGCCATTTTACTGATTAAAAGGTTTATTCTGCACAGAACACATGTTGTGTGACTGATAGTTGCGTTCAGAAGTCAGAGAGACTAAATCCATTCAGATTACGGCTCATCTACAGTGTGTTAATTAAAATCAGCAACAGAGTGCATGTAGAGCTTTATGAGAGCTTCTTTGTAATAATTAAAACAACTGGAGACTGTGTACGAGCTGATATTCAAAATTGCTAAATTCAGCGGCAAAATTCCTCGTATGTGTCCTCATCCCTGGCAAATAAAGCTGATTCTGATTTGGATATATGGGTCTGATAACATTTTATTAAATCAGAATCGAATCACCGTGTTTCTATCACTTCCTGTTCAGCCAGAAGGCGTCTGGAACCGGCTGGAGACTGTCCGACCTTATCGTAGGGTGACCACCTGCTAATAAGCCCAAGGGGGGACAAGTGGTATGTTTCTGAGGGACAATGTGGGACACTGCCTGGCGCAGCGGTGCCCCCCCACGGGCAGACTCACTGATACTGGTTTACCATTTCTAGCACATACTACCTTACATGGTGTATTAATAATGCCTATGCCCTGAACATGTGTAACTGCTGATGTAAGCTCATGAATAGGCCAACCAATGTGTATTTTTTTCTAAATAAAGATTAATATTTTGAACATTCATACAATATAATATAATTGACAGATGCACTTCCACTTACGATTTACTTTAGCTATTTAATTTTATTTTCATTACAATTTATTCACTTTAAATACATTATAATATAAAATATAGGACTAACAGGAATTGTAGTTGCTCAACAGGAACAGTTTAAACAAAAGAGTCTTGCCAGTCTTCCTTGTACCCACCTTCTCTTGTAACTGGTGGGGGGTGGGGGGGCCTCAGACTGCTCAGACTCAGGCTCTTTCTCCATTTTTGAATTGGAAAGCGCGTTCCTAAAAGTCCCTTCCCAGTGTCTGGTATGCACGTGCCTGCGCTGTCATGACAACGAATCGGAGGGATTTTAACTATTTGGCTGATTAAAGTCCTATTCTGGACATTCTGGCTGATAGTGACGTTTAGAAGTCAGAGAGACTAAATCCGTTCAGATCACAGATCATCTCCAGTCTGTTGTTAATTAAAATCAGCAACAGATCACATGTAGAACATTCTGAGATCTACAATTAAAACTAGAGACTGTTCCAGCTGATATGTGGGTCTGATTATATTTTATTAAATCGGAATCGCACCACATTGTTAAAGTCCCTTCCTGTTCTGGAATCGGCTGGAAACTGTCGGACAGTCTCCAGCCGGTTCCAGACGCCTTCTGGCTGAACAGGAAGTGATAGAAACACGGTGATTCGATTCTGATTTAATAAAATGTTATAAGACCAATATATAATAATAAATGTTATCAGACCCATATATCCAAATCAGAATCAGCTTTATCTTTAACTTATCGCCAGAAATTAGGGGATTGTCATGTCTTTTTATTCTTTGTTGAGGGGAGGGTCACACAACATTTTTTAGTCTAGGGGGGAGGATCACCCAACTCTTGTATTCATGAAAACAGCAACATTTCAAAGTGGCTTGTTTGGTGCATACTGTTCCATGTAGATCTGTCTCGGCCCCCCATCGCTAGCAGATGGGTCTGACCCAACAAAAGTCGCACAAAGTAAAACAACAAGAGCATCCAGTCAATTTACCAAAACACCCAACCCAATACTGTATATGTGTCCTGTACACCATGGACAACAGGAGATTCTTCTTAAAGGTGGAAAACATGAGACTTCACCGATCTTTTTTTTAATCAGGACAACAGAAAAGAGAAGGCATGGAGTTTAACTGCAGGAGTGCTTGGAGCGGAAAGTCGATACTAGTTTAGTAAAGTAAAGCGTGTGATTGTTCTGTAAAGAAAAATATAATCTATGAGTCGGGCAGCAACACGCTCCGCTTCTGAGATACTCCCAGTGTGGTACAGCGCGTGGCGGAGGACGGAACAAAACCCAAACGCAATTAAAATCTGAGTTAGTCTATCAGTTCTTTTCTCAGACGTGGAGTAATATTTATTGTGTAAAGTAACTAGACATCACTGAATGTGGCTATTCTGTCAAAGCTATGAAACAATCAGACTGCTTGATTTGAGCTACCTGTTATTATACTAATTGTCAAGACAAGAAACACTTTCTTTACATATATAAACATAGTATTCCTTCACTGTTCACCGAGGCCTTGGTGCACCCCGTAGCAGAGGTTTTCCTGCATAGAGAAAGGTTGGGTGCCCCCCAAAGAGGTTTATAGCCAGCACCAAAGAATACTCACCGGCGCCAAAATGTCTGATTTTTCCGCAACCAGCCTCCATCTCATCCACAGCTGATGTATTTTACACACGTGACGCTACCCTGCATCGTTTTGAATGGAACGGAACGCTCTGCTGTGAAGCGGGTGCTAACAGGATCTCCGTTTGTAGAGTTCAGGCTGTACCACACTCTCCCGGTGATCATGTTGCTCTGGGGGACCGGCTGCGCAGCCCCGTGAGGTAAAGTCCATGTTTTGTAAGAATGTGATAAGAGATGAGAACACAGTCATAGTGTGTGTGGACTTGTGAAGTATGATGGTGAGTTTTTCCACGCTTCTCTGACCACGTAAAGTTCACTCGGTTCAGAGAATCTATTCATCTAATATTATCTATGATTGTTTAATATGGACATATAGCTCTCATGCAATGAAAGACAAAGATTTCCACAGCACATGAAGGCACCACAACATAAGCCTTACTTATGACACTCAAGCAGCTAGCAGGACAGATTTCTTTTTTTTTTACTTCAAAATTTACTGGTACAATCCAGGAACATTATTTTATAAATAACTCATGAATGAAGGACACAATTATGCAAATGAACCAAATAGGAACTTTTACTAAAGTAGTCATTATACAAAACCAGTGCCACACTGAATTTCTGACTACTCGACTACTTACTAATAGAAGCACTTCATTTGAAAGGGAAGCTCCAGTCAATATATCAAATATCTCTTTGTTTTAAAGCGAGAGGGAAAAGCACAACAACAACCAAGTCTGCTCTGATTAGGAAAGCAGCAGACAAAATGCATGAAGACGACCTCAATCGATCACAGAGCAGGATTTGAAAACCAAATATGTGTAGTTCTTATCTCCATCCTCGCTGTGTGAGGATATGAACACAAGCTGAGAAGACAAAAGCAGAGGGTAAGATGGAGGAGAGGAAAGACTAGGGGCACCGGGAGGAAAGGGGAAACTAAGAACCGAGACAGGAGGAGATGAAGGCTTGGACAGGAGTAAGACAGATGAGAGGAGGAGCGAGGAAGAGCGAGGAGCAGGGATCAGGAGACAGGCGCAGGGGGTTTAAAAAATGTGGAGAGCATTAAGAGATGAGAGGATGGCAAAATAAAAATGAGAGGATGGAGGTATGAAAAAAAAGTGGGAGTTGAGGAACAGCCTCTAAAAAGGGTTCAGTTGGTATATTTAGCACATTTATCTAATAGTGTGGTGTGTGTGTGTGTGTGTGTGTGTGTGTGTGTGTGTGTGTGTGTGTGTGTGTGTGTGTATAATATCAATGTTTTTAACTATTTCTTACATTTTTTTTGTCCATTTTTTCTACACTTTTGACGCTTTTTTTCAATGTTTGTCACTTTTTTTGACGTTTTTCGACACTACGTAACACTAACTAATTAACTCCAGTTTTACAGTTAATTTTGGAATTTATGGTCAATAAACCTCATTTATTGGAAACGATACCTAAAGTTTGAGTTAGAAAAGCAGAAATTAGGAATTATTTAGACTAAAATTAAAGTAAAGTATGACGGATAATCACAGACTGGAATATGTCAACTTTTACTCAATACTATTTCAAAACCACTTTTTTTCAAATGCTATAAAAATTGAATAAGAGATTTGTACTTGCCAAAGAGCGTTGTGTGGAATCAATCATGTTATTTTGGATAGTCAAAAAGAACACTACTATAGGAAAATGGGTCAATTTGACCCGAGGACAACATGAGGGTTAAGAATGACTTCATTGCTTAACTCCAAGTCTTCCAGATTCACTGCTGATTGGAAAGACCGCTGTCATAGCGGGGAATTCACATTCGCAACTCTGCCATCATTACGTTCAGCCCGCCCACCGACTCTATACACAATGTAATTGCCCTGAGCAGAATTTGTTTTTTCCAGCTTGCAAGTCAACGGAGAGTTGTTAGACTGACCCTAGCTGAAAATTGCATTTGCTACGGCTAGGGTGCGTCTAGATGTGTAGGCTAGCAGTACTGCAGAACAAAGCATGAAGACCAGATGAAGACCTTTGCTACTTTCTTCATCAACTGCTGTAAAGCTAAGGGGGGATTACTGTACTGCAAGCGTTACTCAAAACGTGTTACATAACTGCTTCATTTCCTATTTTTTCAAAGATTATTTTTTCCCCTTATTAGTGAATAGTGACAGTGGATAGACAGGAAAGGGGGAGAGAGATGGGGGATGACATGCAGCAAAGGGCCGCAGGCCGGATTCAAACCCCGGGCCGCTGCAGGACTCAGCCAACATGAGGCTTACTGGGTCAGCTAGAGGTCGCCCCATAACTGCTTCATTTCTACTCGGCATTCAGATATATAAACCTGCTATTTACAGAAAGCTGAGAGTCAAGTAATGAGTCACCTAAACTGCAGATGTGGGAGTGAAGTGTGAAAGATGAGTCAGCAGAGAAGAAATGGAACAACTTGTGTTTTGCTCGGTTCGTCACCAATGACGCGAACGGACTCTGAGGGAAATCATTTATAAGACTGAATCACATCAAGTTAAATATTCAATCCCATCTATCTCTATGAGCCTTTCTATACCGAATCCGAAAAGTTCGTATTTTGACGTGTGGCTTTAGCCATACAGTATGTATTGTGTCTTTTTGCATTGCTGTGTTAGTCTGCTTCCCTCTCTCTCTCCATCTTTCTGTCTCTCGCTCTCTCATTAGAAATATTCAGCAGTGAGTGAGTCTAGGTTCCCCGAGAGAAGATATGTTTATAATTCAGCGCTGCTGAGTGCATGTGTGTAAAAAAATGTTTTGCTTTCAGACCTGCATTTCAAAAAGAGTTCAAAAAGGTCAAAAAGTGAGGTCAAAGAAACTTTGTGTGTGTGTGTGTGTGTGTGTGTGTGTGTGTGTGTGGTGTGTGTGTGTGTGTGTGTGTGTGTGTGTGGTGTGTGTGTGTGATGATGATCTCTGGTCCTTTCTACGTGACCTTCCCAGTGACAGAGCCGTCTTAAACCTGAATGGTCGAACTCTACTAAATCAAATTGAGCTTTGCCCCGAGGGCCCTGTGTGTGGGTTTGTTTCAGAGATCCACAGTTAGAGGACAACAGAATAGTGTTGATCAAGCAAATCCAATGTGTGTGTTTGTGTGTGTGTGTGTGTGTCTGTGTGAGAGAAATAATGACTAAAGGTTTGTGTGAATGTTTCCAATTGCTGTGTGTGTGCAAAGTAAGAAGTCATTTGCTAAGGAACAGATTTCCATGGTTTGTTAAATGCGAGCAAATATACACACAGAGAGTTGCAGGCTGGCATTCTCGAGTTTCTGCATGAGATGTCGTTTCTGCATCGTTGCATGACACACACGCACACACACAGAGTTGTGACGGTAAGTGAGTTTGTTTACATCTACATGTGTGTACATCACAGAGCTGTGTGAGACACACACACACACACACACACACTCACACACTCACACACTCTCACACACACACTCACATACACTCACATACACTCTGCTACATTTACTGCTGAAGCGTTGACTGATCACAAAAAATATTTTACCTTTTAAAACCATTCAAGGTACTCCTTGAAGAAATCTCACAATTCCTCTTTCTATACAGTCTGTACTTTAGCTTATACCATGGTCTGTGTGAATACTCAATTCTGATTGGCTGCAGGGTGTCCACAAGAAAGTCTTATAGGACACCTACCAACTATCACAGGATGGTGCTTACACAGAAGCTGCAAGAATTACACTGCCCCTCCGAACTGACTTGGTTTCACAGCGAATCATGATGAACAATAGGCTCGTTCTAGATGAACTCCGCCTCGCCTGTAAACTGGATGAGAGCAGGCGGCAGCAGCCGGGGGCGTGACAAAAATCCGCCGTCAAGTCGGACAGTTCCAGCCGTTTCCTGCAGCTTTCAGGCTGAACAGAAGTCCCAGAAACACTCACATCCTGTTAGGACCGATTCCGATGTACTAAAATGTTATCTGACCCATTTATCAGCTTGTACACAGTCTCCAGTTGTTTTTATTAAGACAGAGTAGCTGTCATAATCAGTGTTGGGGAGTAACGGAATACATGTACCGACGTATTCAGAATACAAATTATGAGTAACTGTATTCCGTTACAGTTACAATTTAAATAGGTGGTGTTTAGAATACAGTTACATTGTTGAAATCAATGGATTACATGACGATACGTCTCTGTTTCAAGAGTTTATTTCATATGTAAATAAATGAAGGTAACTCCAAGCATTTCCCAAAAGCCCCAATACAAAAACAAAACATTTAGTTTTTTGTGTGATCACTGAGAGGTAGAGATGGAGCCGAACCGGCACAACAGAGCCAGGGCAGGAATGTGTTTCTATCTTGGAAATTCAAACAGCTTTTCACATTAAAGAAAGAACAGGGAGAACGAAATACAACTGTGCAGTGCAACCTCTGCTTACCAGCAACCGACCCGCTTTCAGCGTCCAAATTACTCCACCTCCAACCTGGAGCATCTAAATGTTTCATTAATTAGGCAAGGCTAGTCTTCGGGTGTAGTTTCACTGGTCACCTTGCTATTTTATAGTTGTGTCTGGTACTTGCTTAGTTGACGTGCGACTTTAGATTCTCCTATGTGCTAATTTACTTAAAGACTGACTAGCCCCATTGGACATGCTAGCTAACATTAGCTAAAATTAGCTTGTGGTAGCAAGACTGCGGTTAGATTTTTGTAGTAGGCTATGCAGTTTTGGATTTAATATACAAAAGTCTATCTGGTTGTTCATGTACACATTGAGCCAATTGGAACAGAAGAACACACTACAATAGGAATGTTTAATAACCAGTATTTGATGGCCGCATTCCTACACTTATAAAATGCGGAAGTAATCCACGGATTCAGAATACGTCACTCATATTGAGCAACGAAATACGTTACGAATTACATTTTTGGGCGTGTATTCTATATTCTGTAACAGAATATGTTTTTTAAGTATCTTTACCAAAACTGGTCAATATGCTCTACATGCAATCTGTAAACAACATAATGTAGATGATCTGTAATTTGAACTGATTTAGTCTCTATGACTTCTAAAAATGTAACTATCAACCAGATATGTGGTTTGTACAGAATAAGCCTTTAAATCAGACAAATAGCAATTCAAATCCCTCCAACTCAAAAACAATTAAAAGTTCATATAAAACGTCATCACGTTGAGTCAATTCTGAACCAACCAGCTGTTAGATCAGGCGTTTCCATGGAGCATGCCCTGGGTCCGCTTGGGTCGTGAAAAGTCAGTGAAAAGCAACTGCGCTGCCTGCATTTCAAACCCGGGGCTGCCTTGATCTCTTGAGATCATCGTTGTCCACGTGTGCATGACGTCAGAGCAAGTCGGGATCACGTCGGACACAAATCTAACCGGCATGCGATGCATTGGGCGGCGATCACCGGTGATCCATTCTGAGCAGACCTGACTCATCTCGAACGAGCCTAATGATTGTTCCAGGTATTAGTTAATCCCTCAGGTGTAACCAGGTAAACTGAGTAATGTTTTGGCAAGTGACCATGGTATAAGCGGGTCAATGTCCTTCGAGGTGTCCATTGTCAGGATTTAATGAACTTCAGCGGAGGCAACCGTCCTCCATTGCCGTTCATTAATACCTGACAAAGGACACCTCGAAGGGCACTGACCCTTACATAACAGGCAACACAAAGACGAATCCAAGCCACAGTATGAATAGGCTCTCTGTAATAACCAAGGTTTGCACATGTTAGTGTTACTTGTTATCATTGTAAAGATTAGTGCATGAAAATGCACTGATTTCCGTTAAAAAACAGCCTGGGATGGAAAGACAGGAAGTAAAGGAACAGACTTACATGGTTTGTTAAATGCAAGCAAATATACAGTTAACACAGAAAGTTGCAGGCTGGCATTTCTGGCGTTTCTGCATGAGAAGTTGTTTCTGCATCGTTGCATCTCTCTCTCACACACACACACTCTCTCACAAAACACACACACACACACACACACACACACACACACACACACACACACACACACACACACTCTCTCACAAACACACACACAACACAAACACCACACACACACACACACACAACACACACACACACACACACCAGTTGTGACAAAAGGTTCACTTCCTCTTCTGCACTAAAAGAGACTGTGTACCTGTGTACCAACATGTTTGAGCCCAATGATCTCATTCTCTTGTGAGCAAATTAGCTTTAAAAGTCTTCTCCTTTCGGGTGTCATGGTTTGATGATACATGCCTACATTAGCATAAAACAGGATAAAGCTTGTGAGGACTATAAATGAATCAGAGAGCCTACTTTGGGGTTTTAATGCGTATTTTAGCTTTTCAACGCAGAGGAGCTTTATATCATAGTCATATTTTTATCCTCAATTACCACCAAGACTTCCGATTCCCAGAAAATCTACTTGTAAAATAACCTTTAAAGAGGACTGGAAGGAAATGAGGGATGGAATATTATGTTCCAAACACACATACAAATATTCTAAATGTGGATTTCTACTCTTAATGCACTCATAAAACCTTATAAAAATACTGTTATTTGGACGGAGAATTTGAAGGTTAGAAATGCCTTCATTGGAAAGATGGCATCGGCCTAAAGTCTAAAGAGAACTTTTTTAAAACAAAAACATTCTTCACTTATTTTTATGAATGGTTTATAGTATATCAATGCTTTAAAACACATTGCATATACATTTTGTATTATTTAAACAACAGCAAAACAAAAACCATATTTCTCTTTTTACTTCCGCATTTCCCTTCCGGGGACCATAAGATCCCCTGACCATTCCAAAAGATGTATTTTTTGGGAAAAGTCCTGACTAAATGCCATAAATATTTATGATATTTGACATTAACACATAATGTAATATAATATAATCTCGTGTTTAAACACAACATGTGCCTTACGCTTCCTCCTTGCCTCACGGTCGGCCATGCTTGCTGAAAAAGGGGGCGTGGCTGTGCTGCAGTCCACTTTAGATGATGTGGGAAGCTGTGATTGGCTCATTGACACACGTTGTGTGTCAATGAGCCACGTTCAGAAGTCAGAGAGACTAAATCAGATCACGGATCACATACAGTCTGTTGTTAATTAAAATCAGCAACAGATCGCATGTAGAGCATTATGAGAGCTACTCTGTTTTAATAAAAACAACTGGAGACTTGTACAAGCTGATATTTGGGTCTGATAACTGATAATTGTATTAAATCGGAATCGGACCACAGCGTTTCTTTAAATTCCTGTTCAGCCTGAAGGCAACAGGCTTACATGAATATATATATACATATATTTTTTTAGGCTACATTTTCCAGCAGTAATCCAAAATGAAAATCAGTGGAATTTACCAAGCAAGCAAGTATAGTGTATTTATATAGCACCTGTTCTCAGACACCAGTCCACAAAAAAAAAAAAAAAAAAAAAACTTAACATGTTTTAGCAAAATTTGGCGGACTGTTTTTCTGCTAGTGTTGGAGATATATTAACGTTCTGAGTTTAATTTTCATTTTTTATTTAAATTAGAAAATGTAGTAGTAGCATATTGTTTTTTTTACTTTGTATCTGTAAATATAGCCTTTAATTTAAATGCAAATGTAATTAACCCTTATATAATAGTTTTTTTTAATTAATTTATTCAGTGAATGTAATTAAACCGTAAAATTGCATAATATAAATATTCCAGCGACACCCTCCGGGCTCTCTATCCAACAGTGTTTTGGATTCTTTCTTAGATTTGGTATCAAATCTACACTTTGTGTACCCTTTACACTGGTTGTCCTGAAGGTTGTAACCTGACCTGATGCTCTGAGTCTGGGTAAAACCAAACAGGCCTCCATGTCCGTGCTGCCGGGGTGCCCTTGAGCAACTCAGCAAAACCCTGCCAGTTGAAGCAGACCTTGTGCTCTGTCCAGCACGGATCAATGAAATCGACCAAAATCACACTACAGATAGTATTATTATGTGTGTGTGTGTGTGTGTGTGTGTAAGATTAGCATTCAGATAACTCAAATGACATCCATTAACATTTCCACCTTCTGAGTTCTGCTTTGAGAAGCAAACTAGCAACTTCATTGGCCAAGCTTTACACTCAGCGGAGCTTTATTTCCTGCTTTTGTTTAATTAAACCAAAATGACACACGTGCAGATAATCGTACAGGAAGCTTTGCTCTGGGATTCTGTGTAAGTAGAATTAGCAATTAAAGATGACACCACAGGGGACTGTGATCATACAGACGATACAAACGCTGTCTTCAGGCACTGTTAGAAATACCACTACACATCACTACACATGAACAGAGTTAACATGTCATAACATATAGTAAATTATTAATCCATTTTTAATGTCTGACTAAATACTAAAAGTTCTGACATTTGATCATTATTGTGTCAAACTTTTTTTTAAACTATTTTGAGGCAGAAAGCTAAGATTGATTTTGCAATCTAGCACAATTTATCTGAAACATTTGAAAATCTAGCAGACTGAATTAATTAAAAAAAAACTGTCAATCAACAACTAAGCATTGTGTTCAGTGTCAAATGAAACAAAGCAAACTCCAATTCTGCCATTCACTTCAAAAGTTCCTACACAGCAGTTCAGACGTCAACCTTTGCTGACTGATCTCCAACTCTCCAATTCATTGACAAAAGGATGCAGGGTGTCCTACTGTACAAAGAGAACATATAGCATATGGCTTATGATTTTAAGTAACACATCTGCCAAACATATTCTGTGCCAAGCAAGTCACCTGTCTGGGTGACTATCACACAGATCATGAAATGCCACAGAGAAGTGGAAAAGACGTTACTTTCTGTCTGTGCTGGAAGTGAAATGCTAAATAAAAAATAAGGCACTTGTCTGCAAATTAAATCATCAAGCTGTAAAGCTACATCCCTTTTGCCTTCATAAAATTAGGTTTATAAAGCAAAACCTCTTCAAGGATCACACATGAACACAGCGTGATACCTCAACCATTCGTTCAAAAAGCTACGAAAAGCTTAGTACTGTTATTCGTAAGCATTCCACGTTTTATTTTGATGCATTCACTACGTTGTTTACCGCTGTATAAGAATGCAGCTGGACGCGTAGGGAGGTGGTCCGGTAGGATGGGGGGACGTTAAGATACAGGGCTTTCAAGCCAGGGAGCCAGGGAGCCAGGGAGCGGATTTCGATTCCCAGGTAAACAGAAAGCCTTTCACCCAGGAAATGTGTGTTTCTTAGGAGTGTTTTGACCCAAACACAATCTGTTTCCTAATCTTAAATGTGCACTACCACACAAAACCGTTTTTACTTGCATTTTTTTTTAAATATGTTAGGTCCATATGTGTTTGTGTTATGTGTTGAATGTGAAGATGAACTGCTACCTCCTCTGTCAGCTCTAGCCACTGAAAAGAAATAGGCAGAGAAATCAGACCAATCACAACAGCTGGTCAGTCTGACGTCATGTTGCCTGAGCTCATTAATATTCATGAGCTCGCCCAGTTGCGCTGGGTAAAGGATGCTGATAGCCAGGCTCTCACTGGCTAGCTGTTAGCCAATCAGAGTCAAGCAGCTTAGCTCGTTGAATATTAATGAGAGGTGGCACAAATCCAGCTGAGTCTTCCTTGAAACAAGGTAACCAAGGTAACCAAGGCATTTCTTCCACAAAACATGTTACATAGTCCATGGTAAAACTTCAGAAATTACCACAAAGTAAAAAAATACGGGTGGCAGGGCACCTTTAACAAGTCATTTTGGTGCCTAGTCTTAACTTTTGGCTCGCAAAACGCTCCTCTTTTTTGGACTATATTTAAACTGTAATGTCCGCAACTCGCGGTGCTTTGTACCCGGCTCAAAGTCACCTGTTTCCGGGTAACTGATCCACCAGCTACCGCTGACACAACGGATGTCTGTAGCCCGGGTCTCAAGATCTGTAGCAGCTTTAAACAACAACCAAGTGCAACTCGGCGTTATGGAGCTTGTAGCTAGCCGGTGGTCTCCTAATTTCGTAGGATATCATAAATTACATCCATACATTTTCGTACAACATCATACGGACCTGTTCATTAGAATGCGTTGGATACCTACGGTACCATATTCATCCAAACGAGAGATTTATCATTGTGCACTTACTGTAGTGCGGCTGCATCTCTCTGTCATAAATTCTTTAGTAGGCGCATGTCTAATTTATGTAACTATGTATGTTTTGCATCTTCATATACTGCCTGCTGTAAGCCAGGTTGATATTTTAAGTGTGCATTTTGAAGTGGGCTGGATTCTACATCACAAGATCAATTATACTGATGTGTATGGGTTTTGCATTGAAGTGCAGGTCCCAATTGGAGTTATTCAAAGCCGTTAGTTTGGATTCATGTCAGTCATCAAGTGCTGTGCCACAATATTACACTCCAAAATAATCTCCACTTTCCGGCTCCAGGGAAATGCAGCTTTGACACCCTTTGTCAAAAAAACTTTTGCCTTGATGCTGTTGCTAAAGAGTGATCACTGAATTCTAATATCATTCTCATATATAATCCGGGCAGCAAGTTGATGCCTATTTTCTTGATAATGTCAAAAGGCAAACGTTGGAACCCACTTACTGTGGAGGAGGAGGGCTCGAAGGAGAGCAAGTTCACCATGAAAGCAATCTATATCACAACATTACAATAAACAATCATAATATTGTAAAAAATATTCTGTATTTGTATTCAAACTTTGGAGATGGAGCGCAAGTAATGCTGCAAGTTACCAAACCGGAAGTGTCATCACGGAATAACATAATGACACATGCATGAGCTTTATGTTAGTCCTCATGTGTCATTACTGACACGCATATGTACCCTAATGACCAAGAATAACGGTAGAATATCTTTTGATTGCAAATTATTCTCCAACCAAATACTCATCATGTTCCTTAGTGAAGGCTCAGCAGGGAGAGGATAATTTGAAGTACATCATAAAAAGTCGACTTTTCAGACTGGAAGATGATAAGAGGGACTGCACCCTCAGCGAGAGAAGGTCATTCCAGCACAGAGGAGCTGGCCGGGAGGAACACTTCATAATAATAAATAGAACAGGCGAGAAGCAGCAGCTTTGGGATTAGTCAATTCCATGAACACAACACAGGGTGGTAATACTGTGATAGACAGAATCATTGGGAGCTTATAGGCAATATTCCCATAGCCAATAACACTGATAGTATATCACAGAGGCTCTTATATAGTCGCATCCAGCGCTGACCTTTAAAACCATAAGATTGTCCTGCTCCACATCCCCAGAGGATTGCATTAAAGAGAGAACACATTTTTCTTTATCTATAAGGGAGACCTGGCATAACACTAAAAAACAAGCCCCATATAAGTGGCATACAAAATTTGTATAGACCTGGAAAGTGACACTAGAGTGGCATACTTACTGTAAGTGATCTAGAGTGATCTAAATGGAATAGAGCTAGAAAAGTGCCCTTATCAGTAAAGTACAGATCTGCGACAGGTGTGTCTCCTTTTCCCCTCCCAAACAAAGAAGAGTTGATCCTCACTCAGTTGTCCCTCCCAGCTCAGTGTCAATTGAACGCCTCACGTCGAAACAGCCGCCCCTATTTTCTATGCACAACCCCGACATCGGTTTGGACTTGGTTCCCCCCCTCGCTCCCTGCTTGTACATCCCGACTCCGGTAGTAGCTCCACAGTCAAGGTGGCAGCAAAGATAACCAAATCAGTGATTTATTCATGTCGTGTCGTCCCGAACTTCAGTGGATCATAACATAGGCTGCAAACAAACGCTCCTTGTCATGCAGCCACGGATCACCTCAAAGACACAAACCAGCATTCTACATGCAAGAAACCGGCCTAATGACAATAAAAAGCAACCGAGCAAACCAATCAAAATCAAAGTATGCATAAATAGATCAGATAGTTTGTTTTACTGTGCCCATTCACTTGAACTATTCTACAATTCAAAGAGGTTTTGTCTCACTGAAGACAGCCAAGATTAATGAACCTCAATGCAATTCACATTTTCTACATCCAAGGGGCCTCAGGCTTCAAGCTTCAGATCCTCAGGCAGAGTTCTTCTGATTGTTCCAATAACATCGTTCGTGATAATTTGCAACTCGGTACTGCAGGACGAGGTCAGCCAGTTGCATGTCGAGCTGGAGCAGCTTTCACTTGGATTCACCTCATCAGTGTTGTGTGTGAAAGCAAAACGTGTCACAGCGCCCATTCAGAGCAATAGTACAGAGGAGGACTGATCTGAGCTGCCAAGAACATGGCCTTCACCCTGTTCACTGTGTGTGTGTGTGTGTGTGTGTGTGTGTGTGTGTGTGTGTGTGTGTGTGTGTGTGTGTGTGTGGTGTGTGTGTGTGTGTGTGTGTGTGTGTGTGTGTGTGTGGTGTGGGAGAGAGGAGAAAAGAAAGAGACAGACAGACAGAGACAGAGAAGGAAACAAGGAGTCAATGTGTTTGGCAGAGATAACGAGACAGACCTGGACAAATGCAGTACAACGAGGAAAACAATTTTCTTAAAGAAAATGAGAGAGAGAGAACGAGAGAGGGAGAGACTAATTCAGAGTCACAGCGTAATTGGTTTTCAGTTGTCATGGTGTTTGTTGTAATAATATGTGTTGAATATCTGACCTTCAAGTAGACCGCCGATTATGAGTATTTCTCCACCTGTCTCTTTCAAACACACATACGTTTGTAATCGTATACTTGCAAGGACCCTCATTAACGAAAAACATTATGGGCAGAATGTATCTAAAAGACCGGAGTTGCTTTTTAGGATTTGATATAATCCTCATCACGGTTCATCTTCATCCTCCTGTTGTCCTCGGGTCAAATTTGACCCTGTTTAAAAATGTATATATATCAGAAAAATGTCTCTTCTCTTTAACCAAATTACCACCAAAAAGGATGGATTCCATGCAACGCTCTTTGCAAATACAATCACTTTCATTGAATTTCAGTTGAAAATGGAAATGGTTTCAAATCAGCATCCTGACCAAAATCATCCACTCAACATATGCTCCTCTGAACTATAAGTCAAAAATAATTCCCAATTTCTGCTTTATTAACTCAAATACAGGGGCTTGAAAAGTTTTCACACGCATGCCAAAGTTGATTAAAAAGCAAAAATGCATTAAAAACATCTTTTGGAAATTGATCTTAACGCCTTATTTCAAAACATTTAGGAAAATCCGACCTTTTAAGGACACTAATTTTCTTTGTGAATGAATAATGTATCGTAAATAAATAAATGTTCTTCCTTAAAATACAAGGAGCATAAGTATACACACCCCTATTTTAAATCCCCATAGAAGCAGGCACATTTTTATTTTAAAGGCCAGTTTTTTCATGGATCAGGATACTATGCATCCTGATAAAGTTCCCTAACCCCCATCATCACATAACCTTCACCATACCTAGAGACTGGCATGGTGTTATTTCAGTTATCTTAATAGCTGGTTTCGACCATGAAGTTTGTATTTTCTAGCCCTTTATCCCTAATCTAAACCTATTTATAACCTTGAAGTGAAAACTCTTAAGACACCTGAAGGTGATGTCACAGTTGCGTGGTAACATTTGATGAATTTAGTGTTAGTTTTCTGTGTTTTTCTCAAAAATGAATGTACATTTGCAGTGAAATCAGGTCATGCTGGAAGAGAGTGTGAAAGTGTGCATGTGAAATAATGCATATATATTCATATCAAACATTCAACTTTCACTCTCTCACTCACACACACACACACACACACACACACACACACACCATACACACACTTACACATACACACACACACACACACACACCCACACACACAGCTCTACTACTCTGCTACTTGAAATTCTTTTAAAACCTCATTTCCACTCAGTTTCATTCGTGCTGCCCAAGACCCTCTGACACACACACACACACACACACACACACGAATACATAATTATTGCTTGAGGGTAACAGCTGTGGCAAAAGGATAAACTCAGATCCATGAAACGCACGCAGACATGCACACGCACACACGGGTTCTTGTCTGAATGCATAACTGAAGAATTGAGGTGGAAACCCGCAAGCAAGACTAGAGGCTGGGCTGGCACACACACACACACACACACACACACACACACACACACACACACACACACACACACACACACACACACACACAACACACACACACACACACACACACACACACACACACACACACACACACACACAACACCCCAGCACACACAAATCCATATGGAAATTTACACTCAAACTGTGTCAACACAACACTATTTTAAAGGAATTCCATGAAGACTGGAAATGATAAGACAAACGAGCTAGACAGAAGCCCTCCCCTCACACACACACACACACACACACACACATACAACACACACACACACACCACACACACACACACGCATTGTTGAATAAATGTTTGGTTTGTTTTGGATAATGATAATGAATAGCCACTCTTACCTGTCAGAACCACACCGATGATGAGAATATGTGTTTCATTTCTCATGTGCGTGACACATTCTTCTACATAAAAAGAAAAATATTGTTTTTTATCTTCAATAAATTAAAATAAATTACAACAGATACTCCACTGGTGTGGCTACTCTATTTCTGTAGTCTTTTTTCTGATAGTGAACTTTCATGTACTTTTTGACATATTGTTTAAGTCTAGAAAAGACGAAATATTCTGCTTTCAGGCTAGCGCACTATATCTGTTGTCCTTTCTCTCTGGCTTTTAAAAAATATCTTTCACTGTGTTGGTCTTGCAGATCAGTGTAAAGCCAACTGAGTGATGTCACTTCAAGTCCCTGCATGAGTAGTTTCCATGTATTATCGCTGATATTTGGTGAACGGAGCAGAGAAATGTGGCTTTAGATTCAAGAGCAAGAGAAAGGGAGAAAGGGAGCAATCTAACGTAACAGTTTAAAGTTAGCATGTGTAGTGAGTTCTGTCTGTACATTTTAATCTGTACTAATTTCTTGCTGTTTTCTGTTGCTCTGGTCTCAAAACATCCGGCCAATGGACTACAGTTGAAAATTAGCCGACTGGCTGACACTGGCACATTTATGGAAATGTTAATTATGTCCTTTATAAACAAAATAAAAAACAATGAAAAGACAGAGGCTGTATACCGTGTGATAAACTAATAAAATACAAAGTGCATTTAAGGTTTACTGACCTCATATTTTTCTATAACTACAGTCAGAGTCTTAAAACTTTAACAAGTCATCATGACAAAACTACATACAAGCCTTTGACCTCAAAGATTCGCATGAGCATTTTCTCTCTATAGACCCCTCTACCTGTAAGGTCTTGTTAAGTTTAGGAAACTAATGGCGTTTTCACACCTGGCTCACTCTGGATTTCCACCTACTGCAGAACGGCTGCGGATCGGCCCCGCCTGTCTACAATAAAGTCAAACATCATTCACTTCATTTTGGTTCGCATGTTCACACAGCAGATATTCAGCAAGCAAGTTTGCAATCTTGCAATGTTAACAAGAGGGGCTTCAAAGGCAGAGCTGCAGGAGTTCAGGCTGTATCTGACATAGAAATTACATCATTTAGACTTATGATTTATGAAATCTGCATTTTGTTTTTAAATGAATACAACTCTGTCTTCCTGAAAAAAAACATATTATTCCTTCCTCAAAGACTGGTTGAATTAGAAAACACTAACCAAAAATTGTTATTGTTTCTTCTCCACAGCTAATTTGACAATATTAAAGGAAAGCTCTACTCAGGCACCACTCTCACGCTTGTGGAAATGAACCTTTTTATTTCTGGGTCTAATTTGTTGTTTGGTGGTTTGTTTTCCTTGAGGCAAAGTGGGCTCCACAGAAGTGCATTACATCAAAAAATAACTCCTAGAATGCTTTGAACGTCACACAGTCATGATGTACATTTACTGTAAAAGCAGCTTGAGGCTTTACTTTTAAACACAAATCAATTATTCAATAATGTCTTAACTCCAAGTAGTTCTTTGCTTGATGTTCCAGTGTCGCCCCACATGAAACTTCATACATAACAATTATCTACCAAGGCAAAGACACAAATCCATTTCTAATACAATCTTTCCATTTTATGTTTTAGTCATTTATCTGACACTCTTTGCCAAAATGATTTCCAACAAGATCGATGGTAAAATGATGTGCATATAGAGCTGAAAATTAAAGTGTGGCGGCTTTGAGGTCAGAAAAGCAAACTAACGAGTATACGGTGGCCTGTTTAATCTGAGAACTACCAGGACAGATCTAAGTGGTGAAGGGAAAACCCATTGACCCGCTGACCTTAACCCCCCAGTGCTCAGCGGCCCACGGACCAGACAGTCTGCACATGTAAATGTGGAACTGTGTAAGTATGGAGATGCAGATTATCGTCTTTGCATTAAAGAAATGTTTTTTTCCTGGCATGTAAGTTAAAATTAACCAACATGATCAAACTGCTTAAATGCAGCTTGAATGTTCTTGAATGATACTTTACCAAAAAAGTGTGGGTTTGCTATGTTCCAAACACGACACAGCATTTCACCACAGTCTGCTTGGAAATTTGGTAATATGAAGGATTTTAAAGAACAAGGGTGTAGAACAAGAAGCCAAATTTTATAGTAGCAGTAATGTTACGCACGTGTTACGCGCAAAAGTTTGAGCTTTCTGATTGGTCGAGCAAGTGTGCGCGTGTGGAGCTGCGTGCACATCTATGCCGTAATTGTCCTGCGGTGGCTGCGTCAATCTGTTGGAATGAAAACAAGTACATTTTGTGTGTGTAGAAAAAAAAAAAAAAAATGGAAGGAACGAGTGCATATCCAAATGAACAAAATGCTGCTGCATATAGCCAGGGATATATAAAAACGTCATTCTATGGATATGTTACAATATATAAGGATGGCTCAAAAGATAAAAGTGATGGTTGTAGATTGAATAGTTTCTGTATATTCTTTTGAGATGACCGTGATAAAAACAGCTCTTAGATGGATCTGTACAGATTCCATGGCAGCTATTCATAGCCGAGATACAGGTCACTCATCAAGGGGAGATTTGATTGTTCAAGTTAAACATTTACTATTATATCTCAGAAACCTTGGCCTCATTATTCAGTTTTGTTGGGTTCCAGCTCATATAGGTATTAAATGGAATGAAAAAGCTGAAAAAATTGCGAAAAAATATGCTGGAAAATAAATGTATAGGAAAGATTGTTCCACTGGGAAAGGGTGAAGCTAAATCCTTACTTAAATCTGAAAGTCTAGAAAGATGACTGAATGGGAGGCACAGTTTAATGCAAGAACCTAGAGTGAAATACAGAAGAATGTGACCGGTAAAAGGGTTACGTCGATGAGTTTAAACCGAAGGGAAGAAGTGGTCTATACCAGATTTAGATTAGGTCACAAGGGATTAAATGCTACCTTGCAAATGGCAGGGAATGGTAATGGGTTATGCATAAATTGCCAAGACAAAGAAGACGTAAAACTTTTTGTGTGTGAGAAATATTTTGGCAGTAGAATGCACTGGCAGGATATGGAAGTAGACAACTCAATACATATGATACTAGGAGAAAAAGGCATGACAAGGGAGAGACTTGAACCTTTATTTGTTTTTCTTTTTTCATGCTACTGGTTTAATAGAAAGAATATAGATTTTTTTATCTTTATTCATTTATTTGTTTGTTTGTTTGGACTTAATTCATGGCTAGCCCATTCAGTCTATGGCCTAGACTCCATGAAGTTCACAGTATTACATCCTCCTGTACAGTTGGTGGCGGTATAATACGAAAGCGGTAATCTGCCAGATACAAAAAGAAGAAGAAGAAAAAGAAGAAGCGTGTAAAAAAAAAAAAATGGGATGTTAAGTCAATGATTAACGTTTAAAAGTGTAATGGTTAAGATTAGACTGTGTGTGGGTTTCGGGATTTAACCCTTGTGTTGTCTTCCTGTCAAAATTGAAAATCAACACTTGTTGAGGCTTTTAATTAACATTTTTTCAACACTTGATGCTTTATTTCAATGTTAGCTACTTTTTTGACGTTTTCAACACTACGTAACACTAACTTATTAACTTTAATTTTACAGTTATTTTGGGAATTTATGGTCAATAAACCTCATTTATAGGAAATTAAACCTAATGTTTGAGTTAGAAAAACAGAAATTATGAATTATTTAGACTAAAATTAAAGGCATGTTGATGGATAATTACAGACTAATATGTCAATTCTTTCTCAATACTATTTCAAAAACGCTTCAATTTTCTTTTTCAAATGCTATAAAATTGAATAAGACGCCCCTAAATTAATGAAAGTAGAGATTTGTACTTGCCAAAGAGCGTTGTGTGGAATCAGTCATGTTATTTTGGGGAATTAAAAATAACATTGATATAGAGCAACGGGTTAATTTTACCCGAGGACAACATGAGGGTTAAAACGCATTGTTTTCTGTTGTTGTCTGGTAGCTTTTACGCCGTTTTTTAGCTAGCTCTGTGGTTAGCTGTAACCGCCCCTAGCCGTGAGCGTGGTGACGTCGGGGGTGTGAGTGTAACTGTTCGGCCAATGATTAGCGTTTAAATGCGTGACGGCAGAGGTTACGGGATCAACGTGCCGCATGGGGGGGTTGTCGTTTCCAGATTTCAAAAGGTCTTGTTCCAGTGTGGTTGCGCCTTTTTTTCCTGTCGTTTCAGTTAGCCTGTTAGCTAGTCTGATTAGGGTATCACAGCTACCACGTGCTATTCCGTTCCTCCGTTAAAAGGTGGTCTCACCTGCCAATCGTTTTTTCTTGTTAAGTTCTTAACTCCTCCTAAGTCATGGGTGAATAAAAAACCAATAGCAAATATTCTGTTTAAAGCCAATTCTAAGTTCATTCATTCATTCATGACTATAAGCCAAAACGGTTGTTTTGCTCCATGTGCTGAAATAGTCTGTGTGAACAGAAAAATATACAAAGAAAAGAAGCAATTTGGCTGTAGATCATGGAGACATTACCCAGCAAGTTAAATCAAATTATATAAATATAAATATTCATTATGACTTGATGTTGTGACACATCTGTGATATTTCAGTCACTTACTTATTCTTTTTTTGTTTTGTTTTTTTAAGATGTGGGGCGCTCTGTCTTACAACATTTAAACCAATCCTATGGTTTAACAAGTTATACTATATTCAGCGTCTGTTATTTCACACAAGATTGCTAATATAGTACACATTTATTCGTGTTGGCAACCCTTATACGACGAATTACTTAAAATTGTGAATATAAATTTTGTCAACGGCATACCCGAATCACTTTGCGACGACACACTGCTCCCTATCAATAAGAATAATCTGTTCATTATCGATGATTTAATGAATGACGCCTGTGGTAATGTTGAGGTTCAAAACTTTTTTACCAAATATGTTCACCACAGGAATCTCAGCTGTATATATTTAGTGCAGAATCTGTTTATTCAAGGTAATGCCAGTCACACTATGAGCTTGAATACAAACTACATAATACAAAAAACAGATTGGGGCTACAAATAGTTATAACAAATATTTCTTAGAGGATGTGGAAAAACTGTAATTACATTACTATGTAGACCGCCGGGTTTTATGGCGCTGTACAATATCGACTTCTTACACGATCCATCAATTTTTCTAGCCTAACACACACGCGTGAGACTGTTATGTGCAAACTTATAACAAAGAAAAAAGACGGAATAACTTTCAAACCCAACACTTTGGTAGGTTTTGGAGAAGGGTCACTGACATGGTACCTCCAATCTTTAGGTTGCATTACATGTCATTTAGTTTTTTATCCAAAAGTGACTTATATATGTCAGAGATTGCACGCCTCATGGAGCAACTATGTGTTAAGTGTCTTTCTCACGGACCCATTGGTTGATTTATCACAGTGGGATTTGAACCCAGGTGTCCCACACCAAAGGCATGTGTCATATCTACTGCGTCATAACCATGACCAGGTTATTCTCCAATTTTCTTGCAAATGTCAAAACAGGCATCCCTTATCGTTTCCAGACAATCATGATGAATAACCACCTTTCACTGATGGACTGCAGTGGACAGCAGATTATACAAATTGCAAACAAGTCTGAAAGCAGACCGGTGGGGTTAGAGTGAGAAGGGACAATCCAACTATGTTTTGGAAAACAAAGCAACCCAGTGTGGAAGCAGGGTAAGTGCTCAGTAACATTAGTGTATATGAAAAGGATTTCTGCACTGAAATAAAACAATGTAACCCTCTGAGCCCGAGACACTCGCCCACGAGTAAAAAAGTACCTCTGATTCATAGTTTAATGACTTTTGAACCATACAAGCGATTTACTCACTTTCGGTTTCGTTTAAATCCTGACGTTTTCGCGCTTACAGCGTACTTTTCCGGGTCTTTCTAGCCTCTACAGGGGATTTTCTATCCAGCCTGGAACTTCAGCCTCTTTGGGCTTTAAATCCATACTGTTATATCCAAGATTGGTCCACTTTATGTCCATAATTCATCGCGTTTTGGCTCATTTCTGCCGCTGGCTCGCTCCTCCATCTCTGCCCTGTCTCTCCCGTCTATTGTTTCAGGAAGTACATGCCCATATATGGGAGATAAAGGCACCCCTCCTGTATGGAAGGCCAGAGGGGACAAAAATGCCTATATACTCTATGGAAGGCCAAATGGTGCACTATTTAGACACATATTTGCTTGTATAACATTGCTGTGGGTGTAATATCAATAAATATGACATTATTATGTTATTATTGGCATAAGTAAATGTCATGAGAGCAAAACGTCTTGACTTTTTTGGAAAAAATGCATGTATTTTGTCAACTGTATAAGTTATAATTAAACTGTAAAAATGGCCTCAGGGCCCCCAGGGTTAAAACAATCACTGCATTCCGCGGATTCGAACACACAGGCAAAATAATTGTGTGCTGTGCTTTCACGTAGCTTTCATGTTTGATCAGCTTTGACATTCAAACTTGCATCAGTGACCACTTGCAAACTGTCTTGACCATGCTGACCCTTGACGGAACAGAGAGTTGATTAGTCCAAAATGGTATAAGACCACTTTTTGAAGGTCTTGTCTCGGAATCGACCGCATTGTTACTCACCCTTTTGATTATTTTATAAAGGTATTTCTCATGACACACACAAAGCGTTTTCTACATTTTATCGTGGCATGCAGTGTGGGACTCACACTGGTCTCTTGGTCTTGATTTGGTTTCGCCCTGTCTTGGTCTTGTCTCGGTCTTGATACACTTTGGGCTTGGTGATGACTTGGTCTTGGTTTAGAAGAGCTTGACTACAGTGGTGGAAGTTGTCATATAATCTGTGTTGCACCATAAATCTTACATAACAATATTCTGCTAAATGAGATATATCCATATCAGGTAGGTATTGGAAGACGGTCACTTGCTTGGTACCTCCAATCTATAGGTTGAACTATGTGTTACATTTTTAATCATTTAGCTGACACTTTTATCCAAAGCAACATAAAATTGCTATATATTTGTTCCATTTTGGTACAAATGGAACAAACCACAACCAAGTCCCAATTGGAAGTCCCAACGTCACCATGCATCTACATTTTGTGAGGAATTGGAAAAATGAATGTGCCACTTTGTGATGTGTCATGGGCACTAAGTGGAGCACGATGATTGGGGGAGGGATGAAACAGCCTGGTAAAGATATAGAGGCATCACATATTTGGTGAGGCCGACTTAGATAAATGTACTTACAGATCTAATTATCAGTGCAGGATTCTGATATCAGGGTTATTATTGGTGATACTGGCACACCTGACAACACAGCATTGGCTTCATCTCAGTTGACTTCATTCCCACTCAGGGCAACATTAGCCTTCTCCATTGCCTCCACAGGTTGCCTATAAATCATTGCCATGCAGACCAACAGGCCGTAATAGAGACAGATAGTCTCTCTTAGACTGCATTAATGAACTGTTGTTCCTGGAACCAGGAGAGCCAATGGACGGATCAATAGCGCATTGTTTTCTGCTCCGCAATCACTGCAGACACGACATTCGTTCACCATCGTCTCTGCTAGGCAATTAATAAAAGGGCAATTTACGGATTCAACGATTAATTAAATAACGATTTCATAGATCCTCAAGAATGAATGTTTCCTCCTCCATTCAGTTTACTGGAGGTGAGCTGGCTCCAGTCCAACTTCCCTTTAGAGGCAGAAGTTGGCTGTTAATTTCTGTGGTTATTCTTCCATTTTTGTGTCCTTTGTTATTAATATGTGGTATTTGAAGCTGGTGCCGAATATTTGGTAAGATTTGGTTATGGGTTAAAACACATTATAAGCCATCTGGTTTTAAGACAAGCTGACTGAATGTGCCGTCAAGGCTGCTTTTCACACAGCAATCATGTGACATACATCATAAACAATCTTCATTTTTTTGGATTCTGTATTAACATTTTAATTATTTGCCTCTAACTCTGCCTTACCTTTTTATGCCATCCATCTTTTCCTGTCGGCTTTCCTACCAGATATGATCTGCACCATCTGAAAGAGGATGAAGATGGATGGTTTTGCAAATATTTTCCAGGTTAGGACATTGTTCCCATGATGAAAATAAATACAGTTGACATAAATTCTGAATTTGAAAGAGATTTGAAGATTTGATGACATTAGAGAAACGAGAGTGAAGTCAGTCTTACTCCCTTTTTTCATCTGATCTCCACTCAATTCATTTTTTCAATTTTTTCTTTCCTGTCCTCTCTCTTTTACTTTGGACTTTAACTTTCTTCTCCTTCCCCACCTATCTTTCCTCCCCTTCCTCCCTCGCTGCTCACTCCTCTCCTGTTCTCGTCATTTATTTATTCTCAACCCTCTTCATCTTTACTCTCCCCTTTTCATCCTGTCTTCCAATTTCAGCTCCCTTTTTGGTCTTCCACTCCTTTTTCTTCATCAGTTCTCTACCTTCTTCATCTCCTTTCTATTTTTCTTCTTTCCATTTCCTACCAATTGTCCTTCCTCTTCAATCCCTACCTTTCTTCCACCTCCCCTATTTTTTCATCCCCCTCTTTCTCCCTCCCTTGAACCCCTCCTCCCCCATCCTCTCCATCACAGTGTTTCCTTCCTTCCTTCCTTGTTCTCCAGATGATGAACGACTGGTTGTTCCACTCATCCATCTACTCGGCAGCCTCATCTATCTATCCACTCCTTGCCCACACACACACACACACACACACACACACACACACAAACCACGTATACAACAAAGGAAAACATAAACATGTAAACTGAAACAAATAACAACATGACCCCCCCCCCAACACAAACACGCACACACTCAAGGTGTCCACAGAGGAAACTATCAAGTGTAATTTGAATGGTCTCAGCCCGCCACGCACACACACAAACACACACACAAACACACAGGGTGTGTCAGTACAGCTTCTGATTAAAGAGCCTCTATAGAAAATCAATGGCTCCTTCAATGCAGCTTTACCCCTCTCTCTCTCTCTCTCTCTCTCTCTCTCTGTGTCTCTCTAGTCCACCCTGCCTCATCCCTCTAACTCCCCTCTTTCCTCTAATTCACCCACTCAGCTCTCTCTTAATTTGAAAAGTGCTTTATTGTAAAAGCAACAAGGCATCTATCTATGTACATATTTATGATAAATAAAGTGCGACACAACAGAACACAGTCGTAAAATCAATAAAAATATCAGCTCAGTTGTGAAGTTCAATTGATTTTAAACTGAGAGGAAAAAAAGAGAACATTGTCTCTTAGCATTATTCTTTACAGGTGAACAGTATACATCCGTGAACCTAGTGGACTCAAACCGGACAGATGTAAATAAGAAAGTCTGACGCAACAGAGGTTGAGACATCCTGACTTGTAGTCTCTAAGTCTGGGGAAAAGCTAATGGGTAAAGCTAAAAAAACATTATGTCCAGATATTTAAAACGGTGCTAAGTTATTCACACACTTAGGTGGGCAAACGCTGAGGTGACATGAAGGCGATCAACGATTATTTATCAAGGTATCGCAAGTATTCATAAAACTAATATGACACGTCTCTAAAACAAACGCTGCATACACATTTGCCAAAATTAGGATCCAAACACACCTAAAATTGCACCGACATTTAAAGGAAATTGGGTTTCTATTCCCCAAAAAGGTGTTTTTTCAATTACCTATATGTGTCGGACTGATGATGTATTGCCTCGGGGGGGCAGTACATGTTTCATTTCAGTCTCAGTGTGAGAGTGTTTACTTCCTGTTGCTGTCATTGATGGTCCTAAGGAGGTAAACAACCCCATTTTTTATATATATATATATATATATATATATATATATATATATATATATATGAATTGAGTCTCCTAACTTGCACCTAGATGATATGATGAGTAAGATGAACTTTGTGAACTTTTGAAAAGAAAATGAAATTAAAGTGAAAAATGACGTATTATGAGCCAAGACGTTTATGTCTTCTTTGCTCAGCTGTGACCTTCCATGGAGCCCTTTGCTCTCTGACACTGTACTGAATTACAATCATTCATTACATTCCCAGGGTAAGATCTGATGACCTTGGGTCCAACAGTGACAGCCATTTTACAGTAGACTGTTTAATTGAAAAAAAAAAAAAAGGTCAACACTATGTACATCCCAGTCCCAGGAAACACAGCGGTAACAGACATCCTACCACAGAGCGTCAAATGCTGTTGCCATTCAGCTAATGGAAGGGTGAAGTTACAGGTTGAGCTCATTGATAAATCAATTCTGAAGTGCTACATGTCTGATTTAAGACTCTGGCTGGGTTCTCTGCCAAAGCAATGGCTCATACATGCAGTGGTATTTAGAGCCATTCAGCAAAAAAAAAAAAAAAAATCTACTGACGCTTCTCAGATACAATTAGAAAATGTTGAACCCAAATGGCCTTGAACACCTTGAAGTATGTTAGATATATCAAACAGATTCTCAAAAATTCCAATTATTAATTTACAGCCAGAAAAGATTTTTTTTTTTTTAAATACAGCAGCTAACTTCTACGTTTTTTTGAATTAGTCTCTATTATTTTTTAAACTTGGTTCGGAGTTTGGCACTTGTTTTTCCCCTCCGCCTTGCTCTCTGTTTCACTTTTGGCTCTAGTAGCTTTGGAATAGAGGATCAAACCTAAAAGAGGAATGCTAAGAAGTATAGAAGAAATTGTACACACACACACACCACACCCACACCCACAGGTGTTATGGGTCCGCTGTTTCTGTGTTTTTTTTCCCTGTTTGTCTGTCTGTGTGTTCATCGGCCGCCGGAGGGCTCTTACCGGTTCCTTAGGGGCGTCTACTCTTCCCTCCTCCATCTGACTACACAGTGAGCTTATCATCAGTTATCACTCATCAATTAGAGGCTGTCTCCCTCTTCCCCTCCTCCATCTGACTACACAGCTGAGCTTCATCATCATTATCACCTCATCCATACTTAAACCTGGGCCGCCACCTCTTCGCGCCAGTTCGTTACCTACATTCCGTTGGTAACTGGTCTAGTCTAGTTTTTGGTATTCCGTTGCTTGCTATGTACTTATTTGTGTTGTTCGCCACAGCTTTCGTGTTCCGTCTCGTCAGATGTCTTGGATCTCCTTCATCTCCACATCACCTCCCGTGTCTGGATTGTTTGTGTGTTTTTTGTGTGCTGGTTGTTCTGTCCGTCAGGTTTAAAACCCATTTCTGTGTACATTACTCCCTCTTTTTGGTCGTTCTGTGCCGGGTCCTACACCACACCTAACAGACGAACGGGCCCAAACATGGACCCCAGCACAACCACCGGCTACAGGAGAGGAGGGCCCCCAGGGGGCTATCCAATCCCAGGGCGTTTACTTGGGCAACGACCACTCATCCGAACTCTGCTGGAGAAAAACCAGCAGTTGTTCACTCGGGTCTCCAACCTAAACCGAGCAGGTTAGCAAACTAGCTGTCTGTCTCTCTCCCTCTCTGTCTGTCTCACCACCTGTCCCACAGAGATGGCTCCCGCTCCACCCGCTCCCCACGGTGGTGGCTGACTCTACACTTCACCGCGAGCCCTCCCATCTGCCCCCCGGAGCCTTTCTCTGGAGAATGGATAAGTGTCGGGGGTTTCTGCTTCAATGTGGATTAATTTTCCGGCAACGGCCACTGTCTTTTTTTTCGGACACTACAAAGGTAAAATTTTGTCATGGGGCTACTCAGAGGCAGAGCGCTTGCTTGGGCTGAAGCTAGTGCTCTAGTCTGGGCGCCTCTGAGATATTTTTTAATGACTTTTCCGAAGATTAAGACTGTTTTTCCCACCCGGTTTATGTGGGTTTGCCTCGAAGGCTTACTCGACTCAGGCAGGGAGCAGACAGTGTAGCGGATTTTTCCGTGGGTTTGGACACTGGCCGCTGATTTGGGTGGAACGAGGAGGCCACTTCGGGGGGTTTTTATCATGGCTTATCTGAAGTCATCAAGGATAAACCTAGCTGTGGGGGAAAGAGGCCGCTCCCTTGTAAACCTTTTTTCTTTTAGCCATCAAACTGGATAACAGATTGCGGGAGAGAGGACGCGAGAGAGGGGGGCCGCCTCGCTCCACCAGACGGACGACAGCCCCAGACAGGCTTCGGAGCCCGTCTTCCCCCGTTGCTTCCTGCTTCTACGCCGGACTACACCTTCAAAGAGCAGCGGAGGAAGCTATGGAGCTTGGTCGAGCCAGGCTGTCTCCTGCGGAGCGACGCCCCCCGTCTACAGGCAGGTGAGTGCCTGATTGCGGGGATCCCTCCCCCACCATGTGGTTAAACTGTTCCGTCCCGACCAAAAGACAAGGCTCGTCAGTGGAAGTAGGCACTCTGCGAGCCCGGTCGCTACCTAACCTACTGCTCCCGCCTGCAGGTTCCAGCCACCCTGCAGTTTGAGACTTTTCCTTGCCTCTCTCGGCGCTGTTGACTCGGAGCAGAGGACAATTTTATAGACGGGAAACTCGTTACCCAGGGTGGGTACCCTCTGAGCGATTGCTACCCCGTTCCGCGTCACCGCCATCGATGGCCATCCATGGCCCGATAACCCACCAGACTATGCCTGTCCGGTTGCCTGTCCGGTAACCACCGAGAGACATTACATTCAGATTTTTCTGCCCTACTACCCCCCTTATTCTAGGATTCCCTTGGTTGACATTACACAAACCCCAAATCGATTGGCAACGCCACGCCATCCTGAGCTGGAGCGACCACTGTCACTCTGCTTGTCTGGGCTCAGCTGTCCTCCCGCTGAGTGTGTTTCCCCTTCGGGGGCGTCTCCGTCTGACTTGTCCGCGGTCCCTCCCGAATACAGGACTTAGCTAGGGGTTTTTTAAAAAAAACAAGGCATTGTCCCTTCCACCCCATAGACCGTATGACTGTGCTATGAGGTTGCTCCCCGACGCCCGTACCCTTCCCGGCCGTCTTCAGTCTGTTCCTCCGCCCGAGCGGGGGCGATGGAGAGGTTTCATCGGGGAACGCTTTCAGCCGGGGTTATCCGTCCATCTTCGTCACCCGGTAGGGGCGGGGTTCTTTTTTTGTTTAGAAAAGGACAAGACTCTTCGCCCTTGTATTGACTATCGGGGTCTTAATAAAATATCAAGATAAATATCCCTGCCGCTCATCAACCGACCTTTGAACCCCTTCAACACGCCTCTTTTGTTCACCAAGTTTGACCCTTCGCAACGCTTACCTCTCGTACGGATCCGTGCTGGTGATGAGTGAAAACGGCATTCAAAAATCCGTTTGGGCCACTACGATACATGGTGATGCCGTTTGGACGACAAATGCCCTGCGGTTTTTCAGGCACTTGTAATGAGTGTTGAGGGATTTTAAAAGGTTCGTAGTGGTATCTTGATGACATTTTGATTTTCCTTTTCCCCCTCTGTCAGAGCTGTCTCCCATGTCAACAGGTAGCAGCGTCTGTTGGAGACAAGCTTTTGTTAAAGAGAGAAGTGCTCGTTCAAACCCGCAATCGGTCCCATTCCTGGGATTTATCGTCGGGGAGGACAGGTGGCGGCAGACCCGGGAGAAAACAAGGCAGTCACCAGCTGCCTACGCCTACGTCTCGTAAGCATTTACAACGTTTCTTGGGGTTGTAATTTTTATCGCAGGTTCATTCGGGATTTTAGTCAGGTGGTGGGCTCCCCTCACCCAAACTCACTTCTCCCAAAATACCTTTCCCTGGTCCCGCTGCAGGACTAGCCATGTCTACATTGAAACAAACCCGTTCACCTCACCTCCCGGCTTAAGCACCCCGACTCTGCCTTCGTTTGTGGGGAGGTGGACGCTTCTTCCTCTGGAGTAGGGGCCGTGCTGTCCCAACGCTCCACTTCGGACAAGAAGCTTCACCCCTGCGGGATTTATGTCCAAAAACTGTCACCGGCGAAGAACTACGACGTGGAAACCGGGAGTTGCTAGCTGTCAAACTAGCACGGACGAATGGCGGCACTGGGTAGAGGGAGCTGAACAACCGTTCGTGGGCTGGACGGACCACAAAAATCTGGCCTACATTCCGTCCACTAAAAGACTTAACTCCCGTCAAGCCAGGTGGGCCCCCTTCTTGGCAGATTTAACTTTTCCCTCACTACCGTCCCGGCTCTAGGAATGTAAACCTGATGCGCTGTCACGGGGTTTTATGCACCGAGGAGTCGTCGGGGCCTGAGTCGGTGGCTCCCTTCCCCCCGTGTGGTAGCTTGCAGTCAGTTGGGAGATCGAGTCAAATGGTCAGGGCTGCTCTTGCCACGGATCCTGGTCCTGGGTGACGGCCCCCCTGACAGACTCTTTGTTCCCCAACCTGTGCGGCTCAGGTACTTCATGGGTCCACACCTCGCGCTTTGCCTGCCACCCTGGAATACGTCGCACGCTAACCCTGTTGCGGCCCACTTCTGGTGGCCGTCAGCGGGGGCTGATGTCCGTTCCACGTTGCAGCCTGCTCGGTCTGCGCTCGGGGTAAGGCCTCCCACCGTCTGCCTGCTGGACTGCTGCAGCCCCTTCTGGTCCCAGCCCCCCGTGGTCCCACGTGGCTTGGACTTTGTCACGGCCGCCTCTGTCCGAAGGTAATGACATATTCTAAATTTGTGGATAGATTCTCAAAATCTGTTCACTATGGGGCTTTACCTAAATTACCCACAGCCAGTGAAACGGTTGGCCTTTTAGTCCAGCATTATTCCTCCCCATGAATACCTGTGGATTTTGGGTTTCTGACGAGGCCCACAGTTTATTTCTCATGTGGAAGAGTTCTGCTCCTCCCTAGGTGCCACCGTTAGCCTTTCCTCCGGGTTCCACCCGCAGTCCAACGGTCAGACAGAGGGGGCAAACCAGGATTTGGGAAGCCTCGCTCCGCTGTGTGGCTGCTCAAAGACCCGACCAGCTGGGTCTAAACCTGCCATGGGTAGAGTACGCCCATAATTCCCTCACTACCTCGGCCACTGGTCTTTCCCTTTTGGGGTGGATAGCTATAAACCGCCCTGTTCCCGCCCAGGAGAAGGAATTGGGGGTCCCTTTCGGTGCAGGAGCATCACGTCGTTGCCGCCGGGTTGGACTGAGGCGCGTGAGGCCCTTCTGCGAACTACGGAGCGGACTAAGGCTGTAGGGGACAGGCATGGGCTCCGGCCCCCCAGTACCAACCAGGCCAGGAGGTCGGTTTGTCTTCCCAGAACACCCCTCTTCGGACTGAGCCCGCGGAAACTCCTCCTCGGTTCCGGGGCCCGTTTGGTCGTCATTCGCTCAGCCCCACGGCCATTAGATGAAGCTGCCTGCGGCTATGAGGGTTTCACCCTACTTTCCATGTTCCCAGGGAAGCCGGTGACCCCCAGTGCCTGTGGTCCCCCGGTGATCCTCCTCCGCCAGTCAGGTTAATTGATGCCCATCCTGCTTATATGTCCGCCCCCTGCTGGACGCCCGGCGCGTGGACGGGGCTTCAATACCTGGCTGACTGGGAAGGCTACGGCAGAGGAGAGGTCTTGGATCCCCAGGAGGTTCATTCTGGACCCTTCCTTGGTGTCGGACTTCCAACCCGGTCCCATCCTGGAAGCTTGGGCCGCCAGGAGGCGTCCCTTGAGGGGGGGCTTGTTATGGTCCCTGTCTTCTGTGTTGTTTTTCCCTTTTTTGTCTGTCTGTGTGTTCATGGGGCCGCCGGAGGGCGCTCTTACCGGATTCCATTAGAGGCGTGTCTACTCTTCCCCTCCCCCCCATCTGACTACACACTGAGCTTCATCTCAGTACACCTCATAAATTAAGGCGTGTCTACTCTTCCCCTCCTCATTGACTACACAGCTGAGCTTCATCATCATTATCACCTCATCCATACTTAAACCTGGGCCGACCACCTCTTCGGCGCCAGGTTCGTTACCTACATTCCGTGTAACTGGTCTAGTACTAGCTTGTTGGTATCCGTTGCCTGCATATGTACTTAACTTGTGTTTCTGCCACAGCGTTCGTGTTCCGTCTCGTCAGATGTCTTGGATCTCCTTCATCTCCACATCACCTCCCGTGTCTGGATTGTTTGTGTGTTTTTGTGTGCTGGTTGTTCTGTTCCGTCAGGATAAACCCATTTTCTGTGTACATTACTCCCTCTTGTGGTCGTTCTGTGTCCGGGTCCTACACCACACCTAACACAGGGCACTCAGCCCTCTGACCCAGGCCCCAAGGAAGTGCGGGCCCAAAACAGACTAACCGGGAAAAAGACACATCTATAAATCAGTGGATCGAGGTTTGGGTTTAAATCAGACGCTACCTCAGTTAGGATATGCATGTGACACTGAATGTGACGTTTATAAAGTAAGTAAAAAAGACAAAAAAACTTTGATTTTCAAACAGGACTTGAACCCCACTCTTCTCGGGGATAGTTGTGTGTTTGTATGCCCCACTTACAACCCCAATCTACATGTGTTGCTGTTATACTTCGTTACTAGTCGTGCATTGCCAGACCTTCCTTCAGAGGAGGGTCTAGTCCACTTAGAATTCCGGGATGGAAGAAAATCGTGCCCTGGTTTATTGTCATTTCTTTAAACCAATCAAAATCAATCAAAAAAGGTGGGGCTTAGTGACACAATGCCTCTGCAAAATATTCCTGGGAAGGACCTTGTTTGGGTGAAACATGGATCATAAGCAGAAGGTGAAAAAGACGGAAATGCAGCAGAATTTCGAGTGGCACCCGACACTGGGTGGCACCCTACTTCCTGCTTTGCTCCTGTCATAATGACTACGGCCACTAATGGGTGCATTCACTGTAAACGTAAATATAGGTTTTAATTGCTGCTTGAACAAACGACTTCTGGGAGCGTTTTTCACGGGAGGACAGTCTTGTGTGGACCTGTTACAGCAACATACAGCAACACTCAAATGCTAAAGAAAGATGTATAAGGGCCTTTTGGGATGCCCGTTTTTAAACAAACTTTATTTACACACAGTCAGCGTACACATGGGTATACCTTGAATTTACTCAGACTCAAAAAACAAACACACAAAACACACACTTTAAAAAACACATGCTGTAGCGCTTGCTTCATCTTAATTGAAACCTCAATGATACACACCAAGGGGGAACCTATGCTTTGTCTGTCTCTCTCTCACACACACACACACACACACACATACGGATCAGTGTCCAACTAACTGAGTTGTCATTGGCAGCCGATCCCCTCTCACCCCTCCTAACCAATTCATTTGCAGTCTTCTCCAGTCAAACCACCACTGAGATGGATGATCATCAGCCGCTTCATACTCACACGCATCTCATTCTAATTCCTCTCTAATTGCAGCTTTGGCTGTTTTTGGTCTGGACTGGTCAGGCCTGAGTAGGAAGGAGGAGTCTAGCAGTATACTCTTCATGGCTGGGGGAAAGAACCTTGCTTTATATTATAATATGAATATGTTAGGGCTGTGCGTAATTGAATTTTGATCGGGACTTTGATTTCGGAGCCTAACCATCACAAAATCAATTCAATCGAGACAAACACATTACATTTGAAAGTAAACTCTTATGTTGTCTCGTTCTGAAGGGAAATTCAGAAGGTTCAACGGGGCGAGTAAATATTAAGGGAAATATCACATTTCAGGGTGTTTTCACAGTAACACTTTTCAATAAGGTACACAAAAATGTAGGTAGTTAATGATTAACAAATGAGGATTAATGAGGAATGAATGAGGAACAAATGGTTAGTTAATAAGTAGTTACTGATTGACTGTGATTCAAGCAATAATGATTAGCTACTGACTGGTAGTTACTGTTAAATTAATGAGTAACAAATGGTTAGTTAAGCTTTCACTATCATTGGTGCCGAGTGGTAGTTAATCATTAACAAATGATTAGTTAAACATTCATTACCATTAGTTAAGCATTGTGTGTACTTGGAGATAAAGTGAGAGATAATACTGAGTGGTTAAGCATTGAGGAATGTAATAACTAACTAACCATTTACTCGTTAATTTAACAGTAACTACCAGTCTGTAACAAACCATTAGTGCTTGAATCACAGTCAATCAGTAACTACTCATTAACTAGCCATTCATTCCTCATTCGTTAATCCTTACCTACGTTTTGTGTACCTTTTTGTAAAGTGTCGGCGTTTTCACTGCTGATTTGTTGAACCGCTTCACTATTTTTTAAGTTGAATGAATGCAACATCTTTCTAATTACTGAGTAACTGGGTACTTGTACTTTACTTCATTATTTCCATTTTATGCTAGTTTATACTTCTACAGTACTCCACATAATGTCAGAGGGAAATATTGCACGTTTTACTCCACTACATACATTTGAAAACTTTAATGGCTTTGCAGATTCAGATTAATTCAAAATATAATTAAATAATATAACTGTATAGTACCATAATCAGGTGAAATCAGCTTCACCTGCTGCAACACTGCAACATAATTCATCACTATTTATAATCCAAAAATATAACATATGATATATAACATTATCCTGAAATGGGGCATTCTGCATAATGACTACAATACTTTTACTAAAGTAACATTTTTAATGCAGCACTCTTATTTGTAGTATATTATTTTTGTGTAACTCTGTGTAACTCTCTCCAAAATGCAACCTAGGGTCTTTTTGTGAATGTACCCGAGTCAAACTTTTGTTTAAAAGCATATTTAGGACGGAAGCGTCCCATTTGAGATTTAGCGGGTGGGGCAGGTAGTGTACACATGGTCTATCAGAGCTGGTTTCTGCTGAAAACAGCTGCTTGCCGCTGCTGAAAATGAGGCTGATGAAAGCATTGAGACTGACAGCAAATGTGCCATTAAACCAAAACTATGAGCTGGAAGACGCTTAAAAGCTCCGTGAAGCTTCGGAGATAATGAGGGCGCTGTCAAAAAAAATGAGAACTACCCTCCCAGTAGAAACCATGAAGAAAGAATTAAAGTTAACATCCTAAAAGCGGTAACAGCCTTGAAAAATCGGTTGATCGTATCGGTTGTTAGTTGGTGATGACTGGAGCTGACTGCCTTGCTCCAAGGCACTGGGTAAAGAGCTTTTCTTTTAGTTGGATTACTTGGCGTAGGAAATGCTAACTCAATAATTCACCAACTACTAAACTAAGTTCACACACCTCATTTCGTCACTTATAAAACGATATATTATACGAAGCTGCAACAAAACCAGTGAAATGTTACTGAGAATGATGTAAGAACGGGAATAAAGACTGATGAAATAATAGTTCTGTTTTTGAATTATTTCCCAACGCATTGCTTCATTTAAAAATGAAAATAGCACTTATTCATGACTTCATTTAACAGCTACACACAGCTGCGCGCCACACACACACACACACACACACACACACACACACACACACACTGTTCAACACACACAGTCTTGGCAGTCGTTATTAAACAGCCTTGTTTGCATATTGCATATACTGCAGCTCATCTCTGTCATCAGTCTCACCCCCCACCCCCAAACTGAGGCCGGATTTTGCGCTAATTAGACCCAAACAAACAAATAACAACAGACGAACGGAGCTGACAGGGGACTCATGGGAGCTCACTGCCCGGTGATGACTCGTTTTTTTTTTTCTTTTCATAGACTTCTTAGTGTGCGGATGAGTTTTATGCAAACAGTGTCACAGACAAAAGATAAAGGGACCTTCACACAGAATTAAAACACAAAACCCCCCACACACCTTGTTTAACCTTTATTTAATCAGATAAACCATACTTTTATATTTGAATTACCTATGTCTGAAATATTAATGGATATGGAGAACTATATAATTTAGCTTCTTGCTTAAATGGCTCATGCTTTTTCCCCTTTCCTTTATTGTGTTATATATTTTTTTGTGCATTTAATAGGTTAACAAAGGGAAAAAGTCCCCCCCAAAGGGACTTACCATCTCCAACAGAAAACACTGTTCACTAACGGCTCCAAACAGCTCTACTGTAGTCCAGTCTTTACTTTAGAGAGTTATAATGCTCGCCTAGCTGCTAGCGTAGCATGCCCTTATACTCTGCTCCTGACTGGCTAGTAGTCCTTACCCAGCTACTGTCAGGGCACGGCCTCATACTCTACTCCTGACTGGCTAGTAGTCCTTACCTAGGTACTGTCAGGACCTCATACTCTGCTCCTGACTGGCTAGTAGTCCTTACCTAGGTACTGTCAGGACCCTCATACTCTGCTTCTGACTGGCTAGTAGTCCTTACCTAGGTACTGTCAGGACCCTCATACTCTGCTTCTGACTGGCTAGTAGTCCTTACCTAGCTACTGTCATGGCACACCCTCATACTCTGCTCCTGACTGGCTAGTAGTCCTTACCTAGGTATTGTGCTACTCCTAACAAAGATGGAACAGACTTGAGATGCCTCACTCTGGAAATAAAACAGAGAGCTCAACACACAGGGTGAAAAGAGGAGCTGCAGCAATGTGCAGTAAAAAAAAAAATCCATCCATGCATCTTTGTCTGCTTATCTGGCATTGGGTCGAGAGGGGGTGTAGCTCCAACAAAAATATGATGTTTCTTGAAAATTAAACCATGTAAACCTATTCTGATATAACCTCTAAATATAATTATGAACTTGAAAATGAGCACAATATGAGGACTTTAATTTAGAGCTATAACAAGCACACGCAAACCAACCCAATGCAAGCTACAATCACTGGTGTGTGTAACTGTTGGATCATTTTTGTAACGGTGGGTCTGCTTTGCTCCAGGGATGTAAGCTTGTAGTCAGAGAAGACTTTGTATCCACAGGTTGTATTACTTTGAATGTGAAAGAGTTGCAAAGTTATTCCACAGTGATTCCCCACTGTACTTTCCCATTATAAAGTTTTCATCAAAACAACCAATTTCCTTCCTCACAAACATTTGCAAAGCCAGTTTTTGTTAGACATCAGAAATCTGCATTTCTTACATCACTGTTTGCTCGCTCGCGGTCCTCTTCTTCCCTGCCTTTGTTGGCCGACTGCTGCATTTCCTGGAATGGTGACACCATGTGTAGATCAAATAGTGTGCAATAGTGTAGAATGTGAACTAGTTGCTCAAAAGTCCCAAATAGTGGTCAAAAACCCACGGTAGGCCTACGTTTAACTTATAAGCTTTACAGAAACACCTCTCGAGGGCGCGTGAAATAGATTTAAATATGAGATAGGAGGAAAATATCTAATTGTAATAATTTTTGTCTGATATTGCGATTGCAATATGACTTACGATATTGCAGGAAACGATCATTTTTGTCATATTATTCTCATTTTAATTGAAAAATAATTTAAAAAAATTAAATGAATATAGTGGGATTTTTGCAAGAATCTGTACAAAACAAAGATTTTTTTTTCTTTAGTCTATAGGATATAATTGGAAGGTGTGACACATATTTTGCTTTTGACAAATAATGCGTCCGTCCTGCGATTTGGATATTGCACTTCGATAAAATTGCGATTATTTGTGCAGCCCTAATGATGCATTTGGGAAATGGGTCCCAAAGCAAATGGTCCAGTTTCCTGTTCTCTAGCAGGTCACACGACAAAGCAACCATTAGTCATATACTGTACATGCAGGTCCACTTTAGTTTCCACCTCTACCCCAATACAACTGAAATGAATGCAATTTGGTTTGTAATGCGTATCATTTTAAGAACAAACAACAATGTTTCTTTCTAGAAACCGTGTCCCTTTTACTTTTTATTAAGATTATTAACCAACCGGACAATCCACTGAGAACTTGTACAGTGCATCTTTAACAGTCCGTCTGTGTCTGTCACCTTATGGGCTACATGGTTCTGCCTCTGTCTTTCTCGTTATCTCTCCCTCTCCACCTTTCTGATTGTCTGTGTGTTTCTCTCCGTCTTCTCTCCCTGCAGGAAAACACTCAGATAGCGGGATATAACAGCTCGGGCTCCTGCCAGCGGCTGCAGACTGGCATTTCAGCTGATTGGCACTGCAGGCTGTAAACACTGCAGCACATACAGGATGTTAATGGGAACCACAGCCCAGGGATACACTCACAAACTGGACTCTGTGTGTGTGTGTGTGTGTGTGTGTGTGTGTGTGTGTGTGTGTGTGTGTGTGTGTGTGTGTGTGTGTGTGTGTGTGTGTGTGTGTAATTGGTGGCAACATTTTCACATTTGAGTGCAAGACTTTCATTTACCATGCAGGCATTTGGGAATCCTTTAAATGTGTGTGTCAGCTTGTGTTTGCACATTTTAATCTATATTACCACAGGCTATAAATGTCCATCCTGTTATGGTTTTGGTGTTTTGTCCTATTTTGGTAGTCTGTTTTTCTGTTTTGTATTTTGCTCCATTTCCTGTTTTATTTTGACAGTCTGGTTTTCTGTCCATAGACAGTTAAAGAAACGGACCAACAGATCCCGTTGCTGTGGACGGAGACCAGTAAAGGATATTAGAAGCACTTCTCAGTCAATGGGATGCTAACGTTGGGTAATGGCTTCGTAGCATTAAAATGGCGCCATAGGAGCTACGCTTAGAGAGAGGCTTACCCCCTTGTTTCTGTCTTGTCGTGTCTACCCTTACTTCCTGTGTTTTCCCGCCTTTTTTGATTACTCTGCCCATTCCTAATGTGTTTCACCTGTTCCCCAGCCCTAGTGTCCCCTGTTCCTTGTTTTCTCATTTACCCTGTGTATTTAATCTCACCTTGTCTGTTGTCAGATCATTGTGTGTTTCTCTTTAGTGTGTTCCTGCATGGAGTCTACCTTTTGTCTCTGAGGACCAGTTTTTTGAGATCCTGTTCTGTGGTTCTGGGATTAGTTTGTGCCTGTTGCTTTCTGGACTCAGTTTGGAACGTACTTTGTGTTTCTTTTCAAGAAATAAGTCCTCAAGCAACAAACCTTCCGCCTGCTTTCTGTATTTTTTTGTTCACCATTCCCCGTATAAACAACACATCTGCTGACACACACACTCCCTCTGTGTGTCGGATTGATTAATTCCTGAATAAAAATCTCAGCACTCTGTGTCAAACTCAATTATCAGTCAATTTATCAAGTACAAAAGTCTTTCAAAATCAGTCTAAGGACTCAAAGTTGCAGGTTTGAATCCCGTGAGGAGAAAGTTAAAGAGAAACCTCTGTCACCTTCTGAGGTCATTCTGACTGCGACCAATGGCTCTCACACTCATTGATCCAGTGTTGGAAAGTAACAAAACCCCTCGTTCCTAGAGTCTGATACTTTACAGTAATTTAACAGTACTTATACTTATAGTTTGAGTATTTTTGTTTTATGCTACTTTAAACTGCAATTGTTTGACGGCTAAAGTTACTGGCTACTTTGCAGATTCAGAGTTTATGTAGAAAACATTGATCCACTTACTAAATACTACACTTACTGTTGTTACGATTTTAAAAAAGAACATGCAATTTAAATGAGTGTTTGATTGTTGTCAGGCTTAAAAGATCTTCCTTCTTTCATCGATTTCCTTTGACCTTCAAGTTTCTTTTTGCAGACACACACACACAGAGGACAAAGCACACAGGGCCCTAGGGTGAAGGATGCTGAATGCTCAGTCAAGTATGAAACAAGGGTGAGACCCATGTTAAACCCCATCCCTTCCTCTCTTTGTATTTTTTCCTGTCCAAATACACCACCCTCCCTCCTTTTCCAAAACTTTTTGTATTAATCCTCTCTTACTTTCCACCTTTCTTTCCTTTCTCTGTCACTCAAATGAAATTCATGTACATTTGCAGGACAAAATAATCTCACTTCCCTTTTATAGTATCAAATCATAAGAGTTATCCTAACACACTTTACAGTTAGAACAGGTCTAGACCACACGCTATAATTTACAAAGTAAATTATAGGAAGTGGTAATTCCCCCCAAGAGCGAGCATTTAGTGCAACAGTGGTGAGGAAAAACTTCCTTGATGAACAGTGGCAATTATAGTCATAATAAAGATAATGGATCTATGACTAGAAATGGTAGTTGTAGTAGTTCATGACATAGCAGGGCACTGCAGGGCGTAGCAGGGTGTTGCAGGGTGTAGCAGTGCGTAGCAGGGTGTAGCAGGGTGTAGCAGGGTGTAGCAGTGCGTAGCAGGGCGTAGCAGTGCGTAGCAGGGCGTAGCAGGGCGTAGCAGTGCGTGGCAGGGCGCCGAGCAGGACTTTACTTTAGGTTTATACTGTAGGTGCCACACTAATCCAGGGAAAAATGCGAGGCGAAAAAAGATAAAGACTCAGAGGAATAAGTTCTGCAGAGCTAAGCTAGTAATAAGAATTTCTAGGGCATGAGTGCACACAAAACAAATCTATATTTTATTTTTATATATAATATCCTAGTTTCTGCATTGTGTACAACAGCAATTCATATTTGCTCTGTGCATTCAGTTAGTATGGAAATACAAACAGTAAAATCTTGATGAAAACCTGTTCTCTCCGATTTAGATATCAATCCCTCAGCCCGGCGAGGCTGCTGCTTTTTTCTCACTGTAGGGGCCCAGGCTGCAGATATTTGGTAATATTCATTTAAACTAAAGGTGAGAAGGGTTCCCTGTTTACTGCTTTGTTCCGGATTCATTAATCTATCATAGGCAAACACATGACACATTTCTTCCGAAATGCCATAACCAGTCTGAACTCACACATGCACTGACTTCCCCTCACGTGCACTACTCACATTTTATATTTTTATATTTTGTGTTGACACTGTAAAGGGGGTGCTTAAATCTCATTGCACAGGCACTGCACATGTGTGTAATGACAATAAAGGCTTTCTATTCTATTCTATGAAAATACACGTGTGTGATGACACATCTGGACAAGGCAGGCCTGCTTGGTTCTTTTGGTGAATGATTGTAAAGATTTACAAAGAATATGTTTACGGCATTTACTATCTAACTGGGACAATTTGGGACCGATTGGTGGGGGCGAAGTGCACGCGGCAATACACTGATAAGAGCTCATTTAAATAGCTCATGTTTCTGTATTGTGTGAACAGTTCATTTAACGTTTATTTAATGTTCATTTAATGTTTTATTTAGCATTTTCTTTTGCGGAGTGCAAATCTTCCACCAAAACAAGTTTTTTGCAGAGCCGGAGCGTACCGCTGCCCAAGATGATTGTGATTGGGTTAAAGAAATGCAAATAACCCAGAGTGTTTCTTCTCCTATCCCAGAATTTATATGTGGTGCAGCCAGACCTTACTCCCCGGTGCTGTGGTCTGGCAATGCGAGACTACATGGGGATAATCTACTTTGCTTCTGTTAACATAGGGACGTGCCACTCAGGAGAAACACTTTGCTCTCCATATATCTGTGAAGGTAAAACTGGAAGACAGTTAGAGACAATGGATGTGGGATCTGTATGAATAAATAAGTCATTTACTATATCAGAATGATAGAGCGCACAGAAGACTTGTGTGCACCTGCTGCGAGAAGCTCGGCGCCCCGCCGTGCCTGCCGTACTACTGCGTGCGTGTCCATATCAAACCCGCTACATTGAAAATCCTGTCACCGTCGACAACAACTTGTCAGTATTCAGCTACACACTACCTGAGTAAGGCTAAGAGTTTTATCCAATTTAATTCTTATTTTTTCATGTACAAGCAATTGAACACTGAACAACACTGAAATACAGATTTCATCAGCAGACATCTAAACCCACAAACAGACTGCAACAGACCCACAACAACAGTTGTGCAACAACTGAATGGTAAACAATGTCAAATATAAGTCCAGCCGTAACTACAACAAACCTTAATGTCACTAACTTTAATGCACATATAAGCTCTGATCAAGCTGTTTTTTTCTCCAACAAAGGAAACAGCCAATCACCACAGTATCTTTTGAACTGCTCTAATGGTCTGTAGTCCCTAGTCTCCCTCTGCCAGACCCTCCTCCAAAGCGCACTGGAGGAGGGTCTGGCTACTCCACGTAGCATTTGGGGATGGGAGGAAAACATGCTCTAGGTTATTGGCATTTCTTTAAACCAATCACAATCGTCTTGGGCGGTGCTAAGCACCGGACGAAAGCCACATTGCTGCTGCCAAGTAGCCTCGGGAAGGTTCTTGTTTTGGTGGAACATGTGTACGCTTTAAAGTTGATTTAGTTGGGACACAGAAACCTCAGATTGGACAGATAGTCTAGCTAACTGTCTGGATTTACAACACATTCTCACTCCCATCTTTTAAAATACTGACACTTGGTCAGGTGACTTCGTCGTCGTAATTGACGCTGAAAGTCTCCTTTAGCATCATATAACACAATTTACCTAAACACGCTTGGTCGGGACTACTGGCGTCCCTTTCGATGTTGTTAGCTCGAGGGTGGGCTTACAGTTCCATGACACGCGGGAATAACGGGCCGGTTAAAGAAGAAAGCGGCTTCCCTGACACACGGCATTAACGCGAAAGTTAAAGACACACACAGGACCCACCCGATCCTTGGTTTCCTGGGTGAAAGTCCTGTCTTTGATTCATCCTTCACCCTCCCTACGCGGAATTTCCCCCTTACATACTAGTCGCTAAACCCCGTCTAGATGCGGCTCTCCCTGCTATGTTCTACACACACGCCGAAGGGTGCTTTTTTGTCACATCAGACGCTGACAGCCACTGTCCAAACGTCCGTATTTTACGCGTTGGGATTTACCCTGCAGAGATCTGAGAAAAGGTTAACCATAGTCCTTATAAATCGAGTTTAAAATGACAACACAGAGAAAGCCCAAGGCAACAGATATCTGACCTAAATGAGCAATCACTGAAGTGGAGCATCACAGATATAGACAGTAGTCCTTAACCGAAAAGATTGAGGTTTTTGCTGTCTCTCTTTTGTCCCTATTTTTTTTTTTTTTTTACACCAACACATACAACATAACACACACAGGCTGTGTTTAAACCGGATCAGCTCTATAATGTCCTGCAGCTTTGCTTTACTAAAGGCCTGACTAAACACTTTAATGAGGCAATTGGATGCAAAGTCATGACACCTTCTATCCCTACGTACACATGCATGCACGCACACACACACACACACAGACACACACACACACACACACCAGAACACACACTTGTACACACTGCTTATGCATGCAAATTTGCTACAAAAATGTTTATGAATGGTTTAATGCCAAATTCAAATAAGGTAAATGCATAAGTTTTTGCACAGACACACACACACACAACACACACACACACACACACACACACACACACCACACACACACACACACACACCACCACACACACACACACACACCACCCCACACACACACACCACACACACACACACACACACACTAAAGTGTCTTTCAAAGGAGATAGAGGACAAAATGAGTAGGGCAGGAGAGAGAAAGAGAGGATAGGGAAGAATTAAAGAGTGGTGAGGACATAGACAGATGATAACGAAAAAGGAGGGATGGATTCAAAAGAAGAGAAGAAGAGGAAAATAAAAAGAGGCGAGGAGGAAACAGGAGAGAAAACCAGTGGAGAGAGGAGAAGAACGGAAGAAGGAAATGAGTGAAAAGAAACAGGTGCAGATGACTGAAGGGGAAACGTACAGGCAGACTGACATTTGTCAATCAGTGACATGGTAACAGGTAACCATGGAGACAAGAGATAGTAATATAAAGTATAGGATATACCAATAATATTGAACATAACAGTAGCGGCCAGGGCCATAGTGTTATGAAATCATGCAGACAGTTTAATCTAAGTTTTGAGTTCTCTCTCTGTCTCTACCAACACAGTGAAGGGGAACAGAATTTTGTTTGTGGTGCAGACATTACAAATTACACTTAATAGCAAATAGAGTACAGTGTGTACAGTGTGTCTTTCCAGGAACTGCGTCCGTATACTGTAGGTAAGGTAGTCACTAAGATAACCATCCACAGATATAGTTCACCCTAAAGAGTCACTGTGTATGTGTAACATTTAAAGAATATTTATAATATCATTCCCACAGTTATTTTAATAGCTGAGTATTCTATGCAGTAAAAAGGGTGTGTATGAAGGCCACCATCCACTTTATTATGGGCACAGTTCAGTTTTTATAAAGATATTTTTTTGTGTCCAACCTACAATCCGGCGCTGATATGAAAACATTACACCCAGGAGCAATGACATCAGAAGAAACCTTTTCTTTAGGTTGTTGTTTGATGATTTCACTGTGTGGAAATTGTTGTCCTGTTAGCAGGGTGGGGGATCTCCACACAGCAGCTACAGCTTCCTCTCTGCAGCCTTCCTGACGGTGCAGGAGCATCTCCATAAAACTGTCAGCGTCAGCAATAAAGAGCCTTACGTTAAGTGTCTGTGTGTGCATGTTCCTTTTACTGGTGTCACACAACCATAAAACCAGACACTAATATGGGTTTCTGTGTGTATACAATTCATAAATTTTTTGTGCACGGAGCAATGTGTATGCATGAGTGTGAATGTCTTAGTTTCAGTTTTCTTCATGATTTTTTTTGTTCAGTTACAGTTGTACGTGCAATCACTTTTACCCATACAAAACCACAGCTGCTCTCATGTCTGTTTTGTGTGTGTGTGTGTGTGTGTGTGTGTGTATTTATTTTAATACCTCAGCACTTCATTATATTGGACCTGTGTGCGCTTAGCTGTTTATACAATGATAAATGGTGGCAATTTATTCAATACATCATAAACTAGACTTATCTCTTTACCATCTTTACATAAACACACGCACGCACACACACACACACACACACACACACACACACACACACACACACACACACACACACAAACACACACACTATTTCTACTTTTAGTACAAATCGGTACTGGCTACATTAACCCTACTCTTAACAGTTCAGGGGATAACAATAATTGAGCAGAGGCTGGGATACATTGACCAAAAAGGGGGAAATCTGATGCATCCAACCGGCAAATCGCACCCTTCTTATAATCACGAAAAATAATGCCCTGTATCATTCATATAAAAGCCACCATGATCGTAAGCCAGGATGTGCGAGGCCGTCTCACGGATGTCAGTTGACGTAGAATAAAGCGCGACAAAGGCTGTGCAGGGAGGATCGGGGTGGATGGATGGGACTTTCAAAACTGTATTAGGAATGAGACGGACGCCCTGGAGTTGGCTGGAAACAACACTTTACTGAGGAACTTGAAGTCCATCCAATTGCATTTTGGGTTTTGTAGTCCCTACTGCTACACAAACCACAATCTTTTCCTCATCCTTGCCAAATCGTTTTGTTGCCTGAACAGATTCTGCACTGCAGGGGCTTGCACAGGCGCACTGATCGCTAATGTTGCTGGACATTCATGAGATATCACACAGAGAATTGGGCATAACATCTATTTGAGCAAGATATCATACCAACCGTTAGATTAGGATACATACAAACAGGATCATCTGCAGCAAGACGCCACCTCACTAGGTCACGAGAAACATGCTTTTTTTTATTAGCTAGCAAGTGTCACGTGGACCCTCCATTTCATTAGTTGAAAGCATTTGACGAGTTTTACTTACAAAAATGTCAGGATAAATACTTGTGAAGATTGCAAGGCAAGTTTACATGTACTGTGCCAGAGGGAGCTTTTCAATTTTGACATGATAAAATGACAGAAGAGAAGACTGTTGTTTCAATAGGGATTTTTAGACAAGGAGGGCCACCCAAACTGCTGAAATAAAGCTCAAATACATAAGAACTAACATGTAATCCAGAGCCTGTGCAGTAAGTCAATAAAACAAACACACACACCACACACACACACACACACACACACACAACACTCTACACCACTTAACACTGACATGCTCCATATCCACACAAACACACGCACTTTTGGGTCTTTCCATCATTGTGTCACTGCATTAAGCACACACCCACACACATAGAAAACACACATTATGTTATTCTACTGAACAAAATGTACTGTATCTCCAAACACACAAACACACACACACACCACACACACACACACACACACACAGCGCCAACAGGACCAATACAGAAGTGTCAGGATGATTGACCATCCCATAAGCCATGTGATATGAGCTGCTGTGTCCCACAATGCATTGCAGTGAACCACCACTTTAAAGTTTTCTGGAAATGTCACCAAGCTCCCAAGCACCAAACAGCCATCTGTTTAACGCACACCATTACATTCCTCATACATTCATCAACCAGCGTCTGCTGTCATGTCAACGGCACGTCAATGCCGAGCTACATAAAGAATCGAAAGAAAACCTTTTCCCCGAACCCCTTTGGCTGTAGAAGAGTTAGAGGGGTGTTCAACAGAACCCCAGTCAGAGATAATAGGTCCCACGATAATTATTGACGATTATTATCTGTGATAAATGCCAATAGACTAATACGTTTGTAGACCCTGGGCTGTCTACAGAGACCGTGTTTTTTTTTTACAGTGTGTTCTGGGGATGGGCAGTTCGCGGATAGTAATGAGATGTTTGCTGTATGTTACAACAAATGTTGTGGCTTAAAACACACGTGACATCACCCCAGACACCTTTAATGTATTTGTTTTTTCCCATGACCCGGGGTTTTTAATTTTAAAATCCCATTTCGGCCCCAAAACTAAGCGTGTAAACTATTCTTGTAATATTTAAAACTTCCCCAAATCCCCAAGGGCCCTGCTTGTCGCACGATCCAACCCTTTCCCTTTTGTAACTTACTTTTTCAGCTTTGGGGCTTTCTAACTCGAACGCGTTTGACAACAGAAACCCAAAGGTTGGGTTTACGCGTTACAAAATTAACGTATTGCGTAATGTACCCCTTTTTGCTGAAGCCAGTAATATAACGCATACTAAAAACCACAGGTAATATTTTACTGTTCCCATCTCAGAAAATGTGAGGGGCATGCATTTTAACAAATGAAATAAAGGCGCATCCACATCCTTTCATCTTTCCAATTACAAATAAACAAATGAAATGAAGTGTGTTTCGAGTTTTTTAAAAATCACCATCCGCAAAGATTTGGCAGGAAATCGTTTGTGAAGTAAATGCCCTTTCCTCTGCTGGGATTCGAGGTTGAGATGTGTCACAACTGAGTCTCATTGCAAAAATGGGCTACATACGTAGACCCATGGAATTTTACACTTTTCCCGGGGTCAGAACCAAAACCAGAGACGGTACGGACAACATCTGTGTCCCAACAGGTGACGCTACGTCAGCGCTGACAGCTGTGTTTGAGCAGCCGGCAGATAGAAACATAGACGTAGACGTTAATATTAGCATTGCATTTCATCAGCGGTGGAAACCAGCTGTTTAGCTGTGCAGCATACGTTACCTAGGCCACCATACCAGAGCAAAGAAAAGAGGATCAAGGCTGGATTTTCCCTTTATGTGTTTGCCTCCACGGCCTTTATTGTCAGTGTTCACCCCATGTTGTTTCTGATCCAGCTATTGTTCTTTTGCATAAAACGTTCAGAGCCTTTCACAAAATGTTTTCTTGCTTCCACCTGCCAACACTGCGAGCTTCTCACGGCAGATTCAGAAAGCCTTTGGTTTGCGGTCACAATTAATCCCAACAACCTTGTTAACTCCACCAAGACAACAACAACAACAACAACAAGTATAACAGGGTTTATTCAAGCGAGGAGGAGGAACTCTGGAAAGAGAGTGAAGGCGTGTGTGTGTGTGTGGTGTGTGTGTGTGTGCGTGTGTGTGCGAGTGAGTGAGAGAGAGAGCACCGAAGCGAGACAGTGTCAAGTCATATGACTAACACACACTTATTTCCACAGATGCACAAAGAAACAAACGATAAAACCTCTCTTCTGCTACCGTGAAGGGGTTAGGCCACATCATTTCCCCACTGTTCAAAACTTTTGAAACAAAGTGAAAACGAGCTACAGTACAAACGTACAGTACTTTTTATTTCTGTGTCACTGTGGCTTAATTGTCTCACAATGCACACACAAAACCCCAAAAACAAAATACCTATTTTTAGTCCTACACGTACTGTTAGATAGTCGGATGGGTTTGTTTCTGTGTGTCAAAAATGTCTGGTCAGCACAATAAAAAAAAAAATAGGAGCTCAGGGCATTTGGTTTGTTGTTATCAAAGCAACAGGTTAAATAAACGTGATAAATGAACGTTACACTCTCTGTATGCTCGTAGATATCTTCCAAAACAACCCATTTAACAAAAAAAATGATTAAAAAGCAAGGTTAGGGTTTAGTTAGGCTTAGGCAACCAAAATAACCTTTCGAAGGTTTAACGATAAGTCTATAAGTAACTTCTTGTTACTTATCGCGGACGCTAATTAGTCTCACAAATGTGAGGAAATGAAGGGAGCGTGGCGAGAAAGAAAGACGGAGAACGGCAAAGGGTTTGGCCAGATTCCAACGGCGGTGTTGATGTTCATGGTCAGCGAGGTGAACCCACCAGTTTCACGCTCAACTGTTGTGCTACGATAAACCAACCAGGTGTCTGTCTCCGTTATCTCCAGAAGGAAGGGGGAGCCACGTGCCCTCCCGATGTCACCGATGTGGGTGTCAAAAGAGCACCCACGGGATTCCATGATGTTACTAATGTAAATGTATAAAAACGAGGTTTGATGTAGGCCCTACCTAAACAATGATCAATCATTACCAAATGTCTATCTCATATTGATCCTCATAACCACTGGAAACTGTAAAAAAAAAATCAAACCCAAAGTCCTATTTTAATGGAGGTTATCTGACATTAAGCGTTTCATAACGTGAAAAACTTAACGTGATTTTATGTACTTTTCTGTTTTTTGACAGTTTTCAGTGTTTCTGAGGAGCAATATAAGAGAGAAATTTAGCAATCACTGATCTTTGTTAAAGTACATTAAACCACGTTAAGCTTTTTCCTCGCCATAAGCGCCAATGGAGAAGAAAACGTTAATGTCGGATAACTTCTTTAATCGTTGGATTTTGGTTTAGTTTTTTTGACAGGCTTAAGCGTTCATGACAAGATATGGCCATGAGAAATTAGAGCATGTTAAGCTTTTTCACGTTAAACGTTTAAGAATGTCCCGACAGGCAGTGTTGTGAACAGAGGAGCATGTAACGACGGCTGTGTGTGCGCCTGCCCTGTGGGAGAGTTTTTGTGTGAAATTGAGCCCGAGGTTTTCCTAAAAAGTGGTGGGTACAAAATGACTCATGACGAAATCTGATAGGTACGCGTACCCACCGTCCCCACCGAAATCAACGTCTATGATTTTCAGCTAATTACCTGAATAAGCCTTGGCTGGTGGGCATTATTTTCAAATGGCTCCACCCATCTTGCCATTAAAACGACCACTAACTATTCTTCACTAATTCTTATTTAAATACTTTCTCTTTTAGGTCGTGTCAATACTCCGTCATGTTTTTTTGAACTCTCCGTTCTTCTGTTTAATTCTACCAAGCACGGACCATGCATGTAGTGACATTAATTTACAAATTCTGATTTCCTTCTCCATTTACATTCACTGTTTTTCCATACATACTGGAGTGGATCGTGTTCTCCCCGCAGTGCAGGTTGAACATTGTAGCAGTCAGAATAGTTTCTATTTTTCTAGGTGTATTTAATAATTCATCCTCTTATTTCAGCCTGGTGTAAATGGACTCCACTGAGAACTGCCTATGAACTAATGTCTCAAACACAACTAAAAACCAAAGGTCCTTTTTCACTGCCAATACCCACATTACTGCAGTATGAAACTTTTAGCATGAGGCTCATTACTTATTTAACCAAAGAAAGTTGTATGTAACCAAGGAAAGTTTGTCAAGCTCAGGGTCTCTGTGCCCAGAGCCACACTCGTTCTCTTGCATGTAAAAAAAAAAGTTAAAATGTGGCGCCTACTAGTGGCCGTAGTAATTATGACGGTAGCAAAGTTGGAACTAAGGTAACCAAGTATAAGAGCTCCTCTTAAAGCTTAATTTATGGTTCTGCGGAGGCTCCACGCAGAGCTTTCACCGTAGCCTACGTAACTGGCCTGAAGTGTATACTTCTGGTGTGTGCGTCTCTTTAACCCTTGTGTTGTCCCCAGGTCCAATTTGACCCTTTAAAAAAACAACAACATCTATATCAGAAAAGTGTCTTTCAACCAAAATTTCAGAAAAATAACGCAGATTGTTCCACACAATGATCAGCCCACTGCTTTCTTTAAATTTGGATGTTCTGTTCATTTTTATAGCATTCAAAAAACATTTTTTAATGAAAGACCATTGAAAAAAGTGACTAAAATGTTCAAAAAAGCTTCAAAAACACAATAAAAACACAAAAACAAAAGGCTAAAAAAAAACAATTGACAAAAACATCAGGGGGAAAAGCAACAACGGTTTTGAAAAAGACAATCATAAGGTTTCAATTTTGACCCAGAAAAACAAAAAGTTGCGCAGCTGACGGGAAGATAAGACAAGGGTTAGGAGAACAGCAGGGCCGGCATGTGTGTGTGCGTGGGGAGTGTGTGGTAGAGCGAGTGAGAGAGTGACGGTGATTGGCTTTGGAGTGAGGACTCTAGAGAGACATAGTGGGAGACACAAAGTGTCTCCCCTGTGATCTGTAGCAGAAATGGTTAACCCTCTCCTTGATTCCTTGTTGTTTATAGAGAAGTTGAACCTGGGAAATAAGTAGGGGAAAAATGTATCGCTACCGACGTCACAGCAACGTGTAGTTACATTTTTCGAGTGGTGCACATCAGGCAATGGCATAACGTTGGTCAGATTACACTGCGAACACTGCGAACACTGTCTTGTCGAGTAACATTTTAGTTTGGTGCTCCCAGGATAATAGCAGAGAGGTAAACAAGCCTGCAGGCTAGTTGGCTATCTAACAGGCTGCACAGTAACCTGTTTGGCAGCATACTTGTCTTTTGACTGGACACTTCTATTGAAGTCTAGCAGGCACGATCGAGTGACACAACATGCTCCAGGGACTAGCTGTTAGAGGTCTGGGCTAGTCCTGGGCCCTTACCAGGTCCCTGCTAGGAATAAGGTGGCGTGGACGTGTCAACATCAAGACGGATCAGTTTGCTGTCACCTCTGATTTGGTACAATATTGGAGAAATCCCAAACGTTTGGGCTCCTTACCGGCTCATATTTTCAAGTAGACAAAAAAGGTAATCAAAGGACAGAACACAGTGCTAGTTAGCAGCCATGGATGGCTGGCTTCTGGTGGGCCTGTTGAAAGTTGAATGTGTGACATCAATTTTAATAAAGCATGCTTTCTCCCCAGATCCCTAACCTCAACCCGACTAAGTGTCTATGCAGGCGAAGGCTGCAGAGACACAAAAACACCACATCAAATATTAAGCGCCCGAGCTGTTTACTGCACAGAGAGACGGGCACAGAACAAAGATGTTTCAAGTGAGAGTTTCTGAAGCGAGAGCCATGACTGGAGCTGCGTCGTCGCTGTGTAGTTCAACCGGCGTCACGTGCTGCCACCACTTTGCAAGAATCACAAACGGGTAGGGCTGCATGCTCAATGCTACACTGACGCTGATGAGACATATCTCATCACTGCCTTCTTTATTTACATCTGTCTTCTCTGTTTCTCTTTGGTCTTTTCAGTACTATCTTTACTGCTTCCTTTCTTCTTCTTCTCCCTCTCAGTCTCCGTCCCTTGCCCTGCTCTCCCTTATTTTATACATGTTGATCTCCTTTCTTTCACATGATCTCCCCTCTATATTATTTTTCTCCAGATTTTCTATATCTGGACTTTGCAACGTTGTCTTTCTTCTCCACCCCGCTCTTTTTTTTTTTTTTTAGCTTTATTTCACTTTTTCCTTTTCTGCTCTTTTCTTCCTTTTCCTATCTCTCCTATATCTCCAATTTGGCGTATTTCCCTCTCTTCCTTTTAGTCCCATTTTTATTTCATCTCTCTATCATTGCTATTCCCTCCCTTCTCTTAATACCACTCTTTTTCCTCTTCCCCCCTTTTCTCTTTTAAACCGGCATCCCTTTTTAATTATTTTCCACCTTTCTCCAGATGAGCATGCTTCATCATAACCCTGGCCGTCCATTTTATGTTATTTTCTGTTAAATAACCAGCAGGATGAAGGAGCTTAAACTGCAATCTTTTTTTTTTTCAAACCAATTTTTACAATGAAGTCATCAGCGTCTGGAGAGTAACGCCTGCCTATTAACTTCACTTAATGTTCTTAATGTCCAGCTCGCCACTCATCGATGCTGATATGGCACATTTTCCTCCTCAGAATTCCCTGGAAATGAAGGCAATAGATGGGGGGGCGGCATGTGACCTTTTCACCTCAAAGCAATGGATTCTAGGGATCGCCTTGAGGTGAAAAAATTGAGGGAGGGGAAATAAAAGGGAAATGTAATTGCTCTAGTGTGTGTGTGTGTGTGTGTGTGTGTGTGTGTGTGTGTGTGTGTGTGTGTGTGTGTGTGGTGTGTGTGTGGTGTTGTGCTTCTGGTCTGCGTGTAGACTGAGACTCTCAAGCAAATGCAGACCATATGTGTGTGAGTGTGTGTCACTGTTAACCCCCATGTGCAATGGAGTGATGTTTAGCTGGCTTCACTGTGTGTGTGTGTGGTGTGTGTGTGTGTGTGTGTGTGTGTGTGTGTGTGTGTGTCTCAGGGATGCAGACGCCGTTGCTTAGGGGAAGGTGTTTACGTAGGTGGACCGTTGAAAATGGAACTCGTGAGCAGACAAAAGTGTTGTTTGGTTGTACTTTCAGCCAAAAGTTAAGCTACATGTTCAATCTGCAATGCCGATTTGTCTTGTGGTGGCGAGGACCCAAAACCGTACACAACATCACCACTGTTGAAACATTTGCGTGTGAAACATCTGAAAGAATATGAGTTGTGCATGAAGGAATCTACAGACAGCCGCCAAAACTCAGCACCTTCAGGGACGGCGAAGGATCCCAATCCCTGTTGAAAACTAGTGTTTACTTCATTGTTGTGTCACTGGTGCTGTGTAAATGGACTGAGTATGGGAGCAGAATTCAGATTTGGTGCATCCCTAGTGTGTGTGCGTGTGTGTGTGTGTGTGTGTGTGTGTGTGTGTGTGTGTGTGTGTGTGTGTGTGTGTGTGTGTGTGTGTGTGTGTGTGGTGTCTCAAAGAGTGAGCAAGTCAATGTCTATTCTGTGCGCGATAAAGTCAACGTGAACGTGACAGAAAACTGAAAGAAAGACAGAAAGGCCGTGACAGAACCAAAGAGAACCTTGTCGCGGTGCACGGCGCTAACCACCACGATGGAAAACAAAAGCGCCACCAACAGAAACCCATGTGACTTGAGAATTGAATTAATTACGTACTCATCCTCTACGCTGTGTTTTGAATAGTCTCTGGTGTCCTTAGCTGACCTAGCCGTCTCCAGGGAACTTTAATCATTAAAATAACTCACTGGAAATTAATAGAATACCAAGCCACAAATCTGAAAACATTGAAGAAAGGATCATTAATCATATCACACAAGGCCAGGTCAAACTGACCTGGTAGGATAACTTTTGCGTGTAAGGCTGCTTGCAGGGCGGTCTGAGACGAAATGCGACATAAATGCCAATTTTATTTTCAAAAGATGTTCGTTGGACACTGTTAAACTCGAAATGTTGGCCTAGGCTTCTTCTCGAGAATGAACCACAAACCTGCAAACCTCTTTTTTGACTCTTCATGCCACAACACCTCCAACCTAAAATCATTTATCTTAGTCAATATATAGTCTTTTTTTTTCACAACATAAGCAGCTGATCGCTCCTTTAAACAATTTATGGTTGCAATATTTATCACCCTTTAAAATAAATATCAACTGGCAGTCAGCAGTTTAGAGCAGAATATGAACTGAGACCATAAACAGCAGAAATGAATTAAAATGAAATGTAAAATAAGTACAAATCTATCAGGATATACAGTATACAAGGTGTAAAATGAGTTTTCAGC